>NC_090825.1:20438863-20741893 GCF_028021215.1 Eschrichtius robustus
GCCTACAGTTGCTGTAAAGCAATCTAGGAAAGGAAGAAACCCCAACTTAAAACTCACGATTTACAATTGAGAGAATTGTTTATTCAGTCACTTATTATTTTTAACACATATATATTATATGCAGAAGCACTGCAAAACATTGCGCTATTTATGAGATTGTAGGGGAGAGCTATAATCATGGTCCCGGCTAAATAAGGATTTAACCGTCTAATGAGAGAGACAGAAATGAAGACAAGTGATACACGAAAGTAAATGAAGGGGAAGAAGGGGGAATTTGCCAAGTGTGTGATGAATGTAGAAGTAGTTACTCTCGAGGTTCCAAAATATAGTATTACAACTGCTATAAATGTCAGTTTTGGTTTTAATTTCAGCAGTCGACATGCTAGAGGGAGGATGGCAGTGAAAGTGCCTGGTGATGATGTTCCGCCCTGGCAGCATGTTGATTAAACAGAGTCCCACCAGAATCACCAGGAGAACAAACAGGAGAAGGAGGGGTTCTGAGCTCCTTTCTTACAAGCTCCAGTGATGATGGTAGCTTGCTTGGCATGCAAATGTCTCTTCCTACCCTATACCCTCTTGGGATTACACTCAGTCCTGTGTAATCCTTCATGTGATAATATGGAAGGGCTAGAGGTAATGAAACAAGGAGAGGAAACAGGGGAAGGAGGAGAAGTTTCATAAAGTCAGATTCCAAAACTAAAGGAAACTGAAAATATCTTCTTCCTTAGAGATAGGGCTGGCTCTGTGGGTCTGCATCCTGTGTAGTCACACAGGGCCCCATGCTCAGAAGGAGCCCACTCTTGGTTTAATGTACTGCTGGTGCAGTCTTGAATTTCTTAATAATTTTTGAACAAGGGGTTCCACATTTTCATTTTGCTCTGGAGCCCATGATTTTGTAGCTGAGCTACTTATAATACTAATGCATTATGATGTCATTCATAGACTGAAAAGTTCCCATGATAGGTGAGTCTTTGAACAGTAATCAGTGTTGACATTTAACAGACAAACACATCAAGAAATCTATTTGTCAATAGTAAACAAGGACAATAAAGTGTATTTGACTCCTGTTAAGCTGGGCTTGACTCCATAACATCTGATCTCTAGTGTCAAGTCACTGGCATCAAGCCTCAATGATATCAGTAGGTAAAGTTTCTTTCATCCATGTATTCAGTTATTCATTTTCCAGCTACTTATTGAGCCGCTACAATGCATCATATATTTTGCTTATCACTGGGGATGTGATGTAATCAATAGCTCACTTAGCTCTCAACCGCACAGAGCTCACTCTCTAGTAGGAGAAAAGAATAATTATTTAATCTCATAAATGATTATATTACTATTCACCGTGATAAGTACTATGAAAGAAGACACCATTCTATTGCATCTTATAAGGGTCTTGACCTAACTGGGGAGGGGCTAGGAAGAGGGTCAAAGAAGTTTCCCAGATGAGGCTGAGGCTTGAGGTGAAATTAGAAACATGATGGAATGCCCTTTACTCCAGTGACTGTTAGAAGAAATCATTGTGTACGTTGCCTGGTAACACTTAAATCATGCCCTCCTAGCACCTAATTGGCCAAAGTAGTTTCCTTACTGCAGATATATGTAACCACTACAACAATGGATGCCTAATTTACCAGACATATTATGCATATATGTATCCTTTTTGTTGCCCTAAGAACATCTTGCTCATGCTATAGGTCATTGGAATAGACCAAAACACACTTCAACTCCTACAACGTAGCCCCTGTGAAAGTACTTCAATCTTTGCCAGCTTTTCAACCACTTTTCAGCACAAGCAAAACAAATCAAAAACAAAAGCAAAACAACAACACCTATTGAACCACATGTATTCTAGGAAAATCATGGAGAAAAAAAAATCTGTGTTGGTGCAAGTCATTTATATAGTGACTACACCATTGTTTAATTTTATGTAAAGGTTTATTTATTTTTGATATCATGGTCCCTGCATCAAGATATCCTTTGGCTGGAAAGTCACCAAGATTTATCAAGTATTTAGATTTCTTTAAACACAATCTGATACAGCCGACAGTTAGACCAAGGGCCAAAATAAATGCACCCTCATGAGAAGAGTTTTATTTTTAGATAAAGGTTTATATTTCATAAATTTCTTCATTTAACTGATACTGCAGCTATTCAGCTAGATACAAGGTCTCAAGCTAAGTACAGTTGCTTAACCTTTTTCATTTTTTATCCTAACTTAATTAATGCAAATGATTCAAATTCATTGCAAAAAATACAAAATCAAAAGCAATTTCTAGGTGATTTGTTAAAATTATTAGCAATTCAATTACTGCCTAGTTTAAATATTAAATTAAGAAACAGGGATTTCCCTGGTGGCGCAGTGGTTAAGAATCCGCCTGCCAATGCAGGGGACATGGGTTCGAGCCCTGGTCCAGGAAGATCCCACATGCCATGGAGCACCTAAGCCTGTGCGCCACAACTACTGAGCCCGCGTGCCACAGCTACTGAAGCCCGTGAGCCTAGAGCCCGTGCTCCACAACAAGAGAAGCCACCGCAAGGAGAAGTCCGAGCACCACAGAGAAGAGTAGCCCCCACTCACCGCAACTAGAGAAAGCCCGCACACAGCAGTGAAGACCCAATGCAGCCAAAAATAAATAAATTTAAGAAACAAAATAAATCAAAGCAAAAGAATGATCACTTGTGAAATTCCTGAGTTGGTTTCTGTAAATACTGCTCCAGGAGTGGAAATTTTTTAAGTGTGTTCTATGTCAACTTTATTTTTGTTATTTGTCATCATTCTAGTATAGTAAAAGGGCCTTTCTGAAAAGTACAAATAAAATAATCAGTATTTAAGAAAAACAAGAGAGCAACATCATTTAACAAAATAAGTAGTGCTAAACATAGAATTCCAAAACAGGGGGAAAGATTTATGATGCAGAACTATCCGTGACCTTCAACATTAACTCATATCCAATAGCATCATAATAACCCAAAAAGTTTTAAAGTGTTTGTACAGACATGAGACTTATAGTATCATAATCATCAAAGTATGTTTAAACATTATTACTTTTTTTTATTTATCAAAAAGAATTCCTTCCTGTATCTTAATCCTGAGCTGCCTTTCCCTCTCTCTCGCAAACACCCCCCTTTGTAAGTCGTCCAGACCTATTGACATTTTTTTGAATAAGTTCCTGGTCAGTCCAATATTAATCAATCTAGATGTTTTCAGCTCCTATATCTTGCACTGGGGTTGGGAGAGGACAGCAGCAAGGAGAGAAGACCTGAACTGAGGAGCATATGCAGGGACCCAGAAGTGGGAAAGAACTGAGTTTGAATCAAAGCCCTAGGATAGGGAGGCCTCCAAGCTTGGCTTCATCACTGGAGGCTTCTGGTCCTAGCTTGGAACAGGTGGTTGTCACCACAACAGTGGGCTGTTCCCCCTCATTAAACCAGGATGTAGGATAAAGTGGACTAAGCTAAAATAACGGTTTAATCCTAGCATTTAATCTTAAAATTCTATGTACATTCTTAAGTATCTCTGTCTTTGTCTCTCTGATCAATATATTCTGTCATTTAATTAATTCTCCTTTTCTTTTGTTGTTAAGGGAGAAAATTATACATAAATAGAAGCCACTAAAAAATTTATGAAATTGATAACCACATCCAGGGAAAAAATTTAAATCTTTATTATATTAGCAGTATTGACACAGCTAGGTGAACCATACATAATATGTGGATGTATTCAAATTTAGCACAATATACAGTCACATATAAATGGCTATTTGATATCATAAAGAGAAATGCATTCCAGATATTAATTATTAGAGCTCTGAAAATCTTTCTCATTATTACTTTTATCCTCTGTGTTCTTCTGATATTATGTTCTTCTCTGATATTATTACTTTTATCCTCTGTGTTCTTCTTATTAGCTTACCATGTACAGTGCAAATAAGATTACAAGTCCCCATTTTTGAAGCCCATAGAAATAAATATGTAGTTTTTGTTTACACGCAATCCCTCAAAAATATAACACTGTTTATATGCAATTCCTCAAAAATAAAATGTAATCAAAAGTTAAATGATAAAATTTGAGATAGATTTATGACCGTAGCCAAAGGGAATAACTTCAGATGATAATTATTTTAATAAGTGTTAACACTTTTCAAAGAAAAGACATTGATGTGCAGTACTCTTCGTATGAAATGTTTAGACTTCATTGTTTTCTCCAGTGACCCTACCACCTACCCACTTTGGAATCTTCGGGGTACCATCTAGCTTAGCAGTTAATATGCTATTGTGTGTTTTGTTTTTTTTTGCAGAATTAAAGTGTCATCTGATAACAAACTTTCAATACGAGATTTGTTCATTTTTCTACACTTAACCTACCATTCCTTGGATGGTCATAGAAGAAGTGGTCCTTTGCTGACAGACGGCTATGATGAAAACGTAAGACGTATTATTTCACTATACCTGCAAATTCTGTTCTTATATTCAAATGAAACCACAGATTTGTTTAGTAATATTTCTTAATTTCAAAATCAAATCTACTATTCCTGCTCATAAGTATCTATTTTAGTTATTAAATGCACCTGACTTATTTATTCATTGAACAAATATTTCTCTAATGCCTCTAATATCCCAGGGACTATTCTAGGACTTAGGGATAGAGCAGTAAAGAAAATAAAGAAAGGTTTGTCTCAAGAAACTTGCATTCAAGTAAGGGGAGAAAGAAAGTAAGCAAATAAACAAGCATATACTAATGCCAAAGATGATGATAAGTGCTATAGGTAAAAATAAAGCGGGTAAAGAGAGATGGTAGACAAAAGAATGGTACCCAAAGATGTCCACAATCCAATATTCAAAATTTGTGAATATATTACCTTACATAGTAAAAGGGACTTTGCAGATGTGTTTAAGTTAAAGATCTTGAAATGAAATGTTTATCCTGCATGATTCTGGCAGACTCAATAATATAATTACACGAACCTTTAAAAGCAGAGAACACTTCTCATCTCAAAAAGCGACGTGAAAATAGAAGAGAATCAGTGAGATGGTGGTATGAGAAGATGGAGGAGCCAAGGAATGTGGTCAGTCTCTGGAAGCTGGAAAACACAGGAGAACAGATTCTGTCCTAGAGAGAAAGGGACACAAACCTTGTTGACACCTTGATTTTAGCCTAGTGAGACTCGTGTGGGAATGCTGACCTACAGAACTGTAAGATAATAAACTTGTGTCATTTAAGTCACCAAATTTGATGGACTTAGTTCTAGAAGCGATAGAAACCTAATACAGGAGATCGAGAGAGACTGGTAAGTATGTGCCTTTTTGCATAACGCTGTTAGAAAAGGAGTCTTTTTTTTTTGTTTATTTATTTATTTTTTATTTATGGCAGTGTTGGGTCTTCGTTTCTGTGCAAGGGCCCTCCCTAGTTGTGGCAAGCGGGGGCCACTCTTCATCGCTGTGCGCGGGCCTCTCATTATCGCGGCCTCTCCTGCCGCGGAGCAAGAAAGGGAGTCTTTGATGACGTGATGCTTGAGCAGAATTGAATGAAGCGAAACCAGCCATCTGCCTACATGTGGGAAGAGCTCACCAGGCAGAGGGAACAGCAAATGCAAATGCCCAGAGGCAGAAACTTGCTCAGTTATTTGAAGAATAGCATAGAGACCATCAGGACTGAAAAGCAGTAAACTGAAAGTAAATAATTCTGTAATGAGATGAGTGCTGGCATCAAGGAGTCAGCCTTGTGGGGCTGGTTACATCCAGGCATTTTATTCTAACTGAGATAGGGAGCTTTTGCAGGTTTGGGGCAGAGGAAAAACATCATCTGATTTAGATTTTAAAATGGGTCATTTTGATCACCCCATGGACAACACACTGAAGGAAGGGGAAGAGTAGGACTGGTCAAGCTGAGAGACCAAAAAAGAGACTTCGATGATGTCCAAGTAGAAGATGATGATATCACGGAGGAACAGTTATATTTGTATATACTATAAAGATAAATATGATAGGACTTGCTGATGAATTACATGTTAGTGTTAGGAAAAATAAGGGAGGGATGACTCTGGCTGCCAAATAGAATCGCCATCCTGAGATGAGAACTGAGGGAAAAGTAGATTTGGAACCAACCAAAGTATTGGTTGTCCGTTTTGTGATTTTTAAACATTTCTTCTCCACACCTCACATACGTTGTATTTACCTGTCTTTTTCTCTGCCTTCAATATCACACATGACTATTATTGTTTTCATCAATTTAAAATTTTCAGAATAAATAATACTTTAGAAGAGACCATTAGTATTTTCATGCTGGACGCACCACTTCTGTGTTGCTCACCTGGAAATTCATAGCTTCAGCGTTTTTTGCTTACCTATCTTCCTAACCATCCTGCAAATTATACATTTTTCATTTGAGTATTTTCTAGATAAAACCTAATTTGAAAATCTAAATAAAAATGATATTTTGAAGGTATATGCAAATTCATTGAGATGAAATTTCAGAATTACAAAGTTCTGCTCTTTGATTTTCTTAGCCATTGCAATTGGTTCCCAGGTGCTAGGATGTGGGAATGAGCACTTTTGTTCTATTAGGTGACAGGTTTCAAACATTAAAAATAACTACTATCATTTTCATGAATTCAAAAATGTCAGCATCATATATTACAAAAACATTGTACTAGGAATGGTAGGTGTAGATTTGTATACTTAATATTAAACAGTGAATTAAGAAGAATAAATTTGAAAGTAATTTGTATTTAATTAAAACATCTACAAGAATAGCCAATTGTTGAAAAGTAGATCTCAATAATAAACTCTCTCCAGACCCATATGAAGTACCTAAACATGTAGATATGAAATTAAAAATTGTACACAAAATAAGATTTACTTTAATGTAACTGAAATGTGCATATCTCTTACTATATTTTAGCAAAGTAGTATTTTTAAACATTTACTGATCAACATAAACACCCATTAAATCATCTGTTGAGAAAATAATTTTAATGACAGTTAATGAAATTATTTTGATTATATATTTTGTAGATTATCATCAAGTATCTGAAGTATTACCAAGAGTTTAGATATTCTTAAAGGAAAAAATATATATATATTCTTCCCTACCTGGGCATGTGAGCCTTCTTCAGGCTTATATGTGTTCTTACATTCACTGAACTTTGATGATGTCATGTAGGCATACACATCTGGGTGAATTCTTATAAGTATATAGTGTGAAGAGCAACACATAGATGGAAAAAAAGAATATTCTATTAAATAACAAATAGTTTATAATAAATATTAGTACCAGCTGAGTCATGACCTAGGTACTGAATTAATAACATAATAATAAAATATGTTCAATAATTTATGTTTAAATATAAAAATATAATTTACACCAAAAATAATACCTTTCTGTTTCATGATAAAACATAGATATTCTACAAAATTCAGAATTTTTAAAATAGTAGAATTAAGTTACTATTCTGCTAATTTATTGAAATAATCTAAAAATATACCAACCCAGAATAGCTTTCATTAATCTGATTGTTTTTTAAAAATTAACGTGAGATGTGATCAACAGCCATGCAAGGGAGACCACAATGTCATCCACCTTAAGATCATTGTTAGTCAACAGAATTTTTTTTTTTTCCTTTTCCTGCAAATAAAATTTAGTGATGTCAAAATTAAAATGTCCAGGTTTGCTTTCCAAATGTTTAATTAATGGTTGTTCTGTATAGGCCTTTTGTTTTCATCAAATTAAAGCACAAAGTTACTAATTTTAATTTATTCCATACATTTGTTATAAGGCCTTTTAATTATAAGTCAAATCACCAGTTTTTTTTTTCTTTTTTTTTAAAGTTTAACTTTATTTATTTATTTATGGCTGTGTTGGGTCTTCGTTTCTGTGCGAGGGCTTTCTCCAGTTGTGGCAAGTGAGGGCCACTCTTCATCGCGGTGCGCGAGCCTCTCATTATCGCGGCCTCTCTTGTTGCGGAGCACAGGCTCCAGACGCGCAGGCTCAGTAGTTGTGGCTCACGGGCCCAGTCGCTCCGCGGCATGTGGGATCTTCCCAGACCAGGGCTCGAACCCGTGTCCCCTGCATTGGCAGGCAGATTCTCAACCACTGCACCACCAGGGAAGCCCCAAATAACCAGTTTTTATCTTACTATTTGTCTATCACTTTAACTCAACAAAATTTTTCTGATGTCTTTTGAGAATGGACTAAGTGTGCTATTTAAATATCCTCTGATTTCCTGCATGATTACTTTTTCTTTTAACTTTTATTCTTTGACTACATTATATGACCTCTTTTGTAACATATTAATTGTTAACTCACTAATTCATAACACCTTAGGTCGAGTGGCCAACTTGGGAGTGAGCCTCTCCAAAATCATTGTTCGAGAGTTGAGTAAGAGGAGTCAGAAAAATATTAATTCTTGCATGAGACTAAAATGCTGATTTTTAGCAAAATCAAGACCTGTCAAACAACTGGATACTTAAGCACTTATTTATTCTTGTGCATGCTACCACAGAATTAGAAGCACACTAAATCACATGTCCTTTGGGTCTAAGGCACTTGCCAGCTTGGAGTTGCATGTTTGAAGTAGAGGATTAAATCTTCAAGAACACGTGTGTGTGCAAATAGTGCACTCTTATGTAGAGCCCTTTGAGTGACACTCCTCATCAACCCCCTTTGTAGACTTTGCAGTTTTATCTCTATCTTATTTTTTACATGAAAGACTGGTGATCTATTTGCACACTTAACGTTTACCTCATTCCCCAAATCTAAGAAAATAAATATTCACGTTTTCAAGCTCACTTTCCAAGGTTAGGGTACCAAACTATGCCTGATGGATGGAATTAATAGGACAGTAGAAATCAAACCAATGACCTTGGCGGTTTTGTTTTGATTTAATGTGACCTCGCCAATTGAAAAACCAGTTTTTATGTACTCTGTAGAATTATTGTGGCTCTGTAGGCTGTAACTTATTCGACAAAGGTTAAGGCACATGGGTCAATGTAGACTAGAAAGAAGCTTTCATCATGATAATTTTTCCCTGAAATAGAGTTTTGAAATATTATTTTTGGTGCAGGGTATGTTTCAATTCCCTAAAGAAGTTTTTATATTTTTATCTACAAAAAGTACAGTATTGCACAGAATTAGAAGTCCATAAAGAAACAGAAATAATACAGAGTTTTATCTTAAGGTAATATATCTTTTTCGTTTTTTTCCAAAAAACCAGACTCACAAACAGCAACAACAAAAACAAAGTGTTTAAGAGGCCAGTGGCCTCTATTTTTCATGTATAAACTGGAAAGCGGCCGAGGGTGTTTGATTCTAGTTTCTTTACTTGCACTGCTTCCCTAAGAAACCTCATCCAAATCTAGGTTCTGAAAGTTTCTAATGTGTTGGAGTGAATGAAGGTAGGAACTATAATTAAGACCTGTGGGAGATTATTAGTTCAAGCTTGGGGATGTTTCTTTTTGTTTGTTTGTTTGTTTTCCCTATGTTTCAGTTTTTAAAACCCACACAGAGTTAGGAATTAAAGAGACTTACATGAAATTATTATTCAGTACCATATTCTTATAGCTGACCCATATTCAAGCATAGAGTTATTTCTAGGTGTTTGTGTACTCAATATTATTGTCATAATAAAAGTCCTACTCATTTTCTGAAGGGTTAATACCAATAAAATTTTAAAATATTTGTTCTGAATAAAGTTTTAACAAAGGCAATTTGGAAAACGCTCCATATGCATGCACTCAGGAAAAATTTCTTCTAAGATATAACTCTTCCAAATATTGTTTCATTTATAGAACTTTACATGGAAAAATTCCACTATAAATTGATCACCATCTGACAACATTTTATATTTTGTCTCTTATTTAAATTTTCATTACTGGTCAATTATAAATGTAAAACTGCCAAACAACCACTTACTCACTCAATAACACTCTTAAGGGACTGAAGAGATTATATAAAATAACACAATATGTAGAAAATGTAATGCTGTATAAAGCTATGTTTTGCTGCTTTAAAATATACCAGCTTTTATATTTGGGGCTGTATCAACCAAAGAACACAACAACTACTTGAAGTTTTTAAAAAAGCAGTCAACTTTTTTTTTTTCAAAATGTTAAATAACATTTTTAACAGCTTTTGAAAAAACTCCACAGGATTTTAGTCCTGAGTTACACAAATTTTGATTTAATGTAGACACTGACTGGGTCTGTCTGGTGGACTAAGCATGGTTTCATTTAGAAAGGCCTATTTTGATTGAAGCATTTATATGTGTCTTTGGTGCTTAATTGATAATGTCTGAACTGAGATATGTTTGTTTGGGAGATAAGATATCAATCTCAGTATATCTGGAAAGCTAACTACATTATGCAGAGCCCTGTATGTTATTTTTCCATGTCTCTTTTTTCTCTCATCTTGGGATCAATGATAGTAATACAATGGTGGTGATTAGAGTTTATCTTATCGATGGGAAAACAGGTGAAATGTTTCACCATACTTACTACCTTACATTAGAGGGTGTGTGCAGTAGTTCTTAGCTTTAGGGCTCTGTCACTCAGTGGCTGTTTGATATTGTGCAAGTGAATTAAACTTCCTCTACCTCTGTTTCCTCATCTATAAAATGGAGGGGAAAAAATGTCCCTATCTCAATCTGTATTATTGCTGCAATGTTAATACTTTAAAAATAAAACAGCTGCTATGGAAAATAGTATGGAGGTTCCTCATAAAATTAAAAGTAGGAGTACCATATGAGCCAACAATCCCACTTCAGGGTATATATTCAAAAGAATTGAAATCAGGATATCAAAAAGATATCAGCATCCCCACATTCCATCACTATGCACCATAGCTAAGAAGTAGAAACAACCTAAATGTCCATCAACAGATGAATGGATACCAATAAAAATGGTATAAAGGTACAATGGAATATTATTCTGACTTCAAAAAGAAGAAAATTCTGCAAAATGTGCCACCATAGATGAACCTGGAGGGCGCTATGCTGAGTGAAATAAGCCTGTCACAGAAAGGTAAGTACTTATCTGAGGTATCTAGAATAGCCAAATACATAGAAGTACATGTAGAATGGTGGTTGACAGAGGCTAGAGGACGGAGAAATGGGGAGTTTCTATTCAACAAGAATAAAGTTCCAGTTTTGCAAAATGAATAATCTCTAGAGATCTGCCATACTATGTTGTACCTATAGTCAACAATAGTGTATTACACACTTAAAAATCTGTTGAGTGTAGATCTTATGTTAAGTGTTCTTACCACAGTAAAATACAACTTAAAAAATTACTACAGCCTGACAACATATTTGAATCATTAAAAGTTTTATGGGAATGAGCCCCGTAATCTTCCTCATCAGTGCAAAACAGTGTTGCTTTCAGAATATGCTTGCTAATCTCAATCAGTCTTCCTGAAAATCAGCTGCTTCAGTGGAATATAGCAAAACCTTTCTGATATTTTGGCTTACTTTAAAATAGCTTCAAATTCATTTCAAAAATCTTTGAAAATAAAACCTAGTATATTATTCTTTGAAAACACGTACACACATAATTTTATTTCTGATTTCAAAAATGACGACATGAATATTAGCTATCAGTAAATCAAAGGTAACTTTAATCAATGAAAGTGAGTTACCATTAGTATGTTAAAAGGATTTTAGATTTCCTTCATTTTATGAAGGATAGGTAGACCTATCTGAAATCATTATTTCATTTAAATAAAATTAAAGATTTAATTAAAAGATATATAACCGTAACAGTTTGTTTCTTAGAGTTCTTGGAGGAAAAACCCTTAAATATCCATGACTAAATTATTTAGATTTAAGAATACTGTATTCATATATATTTCCTTGAAAAATAATTTTTATATATTTACTATATATTCAATTTATGTTTATGTATCAACATTGCCAAATATAATATTTTTAATGGTTAGTAATGCACTTCCTTCCATGGAAGGAGTGAATTTTGTTGGATGATTATCATTGTAAACTAGTTCAGAGAGGCTTCGAATATGGTGGTTCAACTGGGAACTAGGTCTGAAGAAGCTGAGCATGAGCTAAATTGTATAGAAAAAAAATAGGCAAGAACTCCCATTTAAATCTCTTTGGAGGAAGACTCCCTAGGCAGAGCTGGTATGAAGTGGATGTCTAATGAGATTTTAGATAGGAAATGCTCTCTTGTGTAGTAAAACTCCATTCCCAGATACCCAGCAACACATTCACTCAAATCAACATTTTTCAATAATGACATGTACAATGGGTTTCATTTAGGAAAATGCTAAAGATGTACACTCCAGTGTTGGCTTAAAGCAGAAATAGGGGTTTTTTGAGAGAGGATAGCCATATCTGGCTCTCAATGTGTGTGTGCGCATGTGTGTGTATGTGTGCTTTCCTCATGCAGTTCAAAATCAGAGTGTATTTCTAAGATACAAAATAATTTATCAACAATTCTATGCTTTTAAATATATGTATGAAAACTAACATAAACCTATAGTTCACAGAAATGTTTCTTAAACTACTTTTTTCTCTCTCTTCCATGAACTGCCCTCATACTCTGTAGCTATTCCTATACGACCTCAATTACCCTCTTAATCCACGCTATCCAAAAATGTCTTTCTTATTCTTCAGTTGAATGTATTGCTAATGCATTTTCCCTTTCTTTATCCTTCTTCCTTATGTAAACTGTATATATTTTTTCACTTTAACTAGGGACATACCAGGTTAAAAAAAATTAGCCATGTCTCTCCTGTCTCTCCTGGTGGTTAGGAGTTTTAGGCACACATAAACACATACAAAGGATCAAATAACATTATTTTCTTTCAATCACTTTAGCAGCCTAAAGTCTCCCAGAGCCTAATGAAAAAGGAAAGCAAGAGATTCTTCAATCCCACACATCACGGCCATTTCAACATTCAGCTTCCTGTCTGTTCATGCTTAGCAACCTGCACTTTTGGAGCTCCTGTCCATGGAAGGACCACTTACTCTTAGGAAGCATAATTAAATGGTTAAAAACATGGATCCAGCAGCCAAAATTCCAGAGTCCAAATATTTGCTTTGCATCAAGCAGCTATAAGATGCTAAGAAAGTTATTTATCTTTTCGGCAACTCATTTTTCTCATTCGTAAAATGGGAGAACATAATAATCCCTACTTCATAGCCTTGTTTTAAAAATTAAGAGTTAAATTATACTCAGAATTAGGTAATTAGTGGAAATAAAAAGGAAGTATGTAAATCCATTTTCACCACACACAAAATGTGAAAGAAAATTGCCTGTATATAGAACCAAAGATTAAAACCCAGCTTACGTGTTTTCAAATGCAACGTTAGTAATCTATTGTCCAAAGAATAACGACAAAAGAAAAAGTCCTTTCCATTGTTTCCCACTTATACCATAGTATAATGTAGCACTCTTCAAATAAACTAACTGATAAAAATCGTATTTATCACCATCATCATCACTGTCATCATTATCTTCCTTAGAAAAATCCACTAAGCTCTTTCTGAGCTTAGAGAAAAGAAAAAATGGGAACAAAGAAAAAAGAAGACAAGAAAAAACATTCAGTCAATTTTTTATGTTCAGTAACAAAATATACCTTTTTTCTTTAAAAGGAAAATAGAGGGAAAGTTTCTATATTTAATGATTTCATATTAAAATGTGTTCTAACGTTATCAATTTTCCCCTACATGTTTTTTAATAGCTATGAATGCATTGATCGAAACCTAGTATATCTCCCTGAAGTTTTCATTTAGTTATACTCTGAATGCTTGCAAATCTCTGTGTTTGATTAGAATTTCACAGAATTACAGATGCACTAATCCAAAAAATATAATTTCATTATACCATTTCAGTAAGCACGAACATGATTATGAAAAATCTGTTTTATCTTTCCATAATTGTCAAGATATGGCCTACACATTTTTCCAGATTTGTTTTCACCTAAAAAAGATCAATAAGAAGGCTGCAATTAACAGAGAGCTATGGTAAAATATAGGAGGATATTATGACAACATAACTAAATCAATTGAATGTTTTAAACTTCTCATCTAAATCATAAGCTAAATGTAATATGGCATTTGTGCAAATTATTTCACACTTTTCAGATGCTGGGTAAGCCAGAGTCTAGGGATAAAGTGTATTATATATAAGCTTATTTATCATGGCAATATAAATAAAGCACCATTCCAGTTTCTCTGACTTTAATTATTATAGTTAGAGATTTTACAATTTAAACGATTTGCATAATAATTGTTGTTTTGGAAAAAAAAAAGACTGGTTTTCTCTCTTCCCCTTCCAAGCAAAATTTTCCTAAGGGAAACTTTCTAAATTTTCTAGTGCTCAAACTGTTTACTAAAAGGCAAACATTTCCATATATTTGAGGTAAAGTAAAAAACTGATAAAGTCTGGTATAATTTCAAATCAAATTTAAAGTTTTAGAAATTCTGTTTCTCACCATCCTACTCATTTCACATTGAAATTTTTCAGCCATGGAGATATATGCAATTTGGTTTCCTGTGCAGGTCTTAAAATAGCTATTCAATCTTTATTGTTGATATCAGGGGTATATCATTTAGGAATATTATTCAAAAAGTGTGAATCTTTGTTGTTTGAAAGTGTTGCAATAAATAGAAGCACACAAATCTTTTTAGCTTTTAGCACTCACAAAACACTGAGAATATAATTATCACTCAATCAGCAAAGATTATTGAAAGAAAAGTATGTTTGCAACATTAATACATGATCCTAGAAAAATAATAACATAGATAGACCAACTTACAATCTGCAGAACACTCTCAAGTATATTTTTCAGAAGGGGAAACTGAGGCCAGAAAAGTTAGAAAATGTGTCAAAGTTACAAAGCCAAGCGTTAAGCCAGAATTGCAACTTATATCTGTTTGAGTATAAATCTTAACCTCTTTTAATTCCTTTATGAACCGTTTAAAAAATAGCCTTTAACTTTGTACTTATCATGAAGAAGTATGCTCTCAAGTTGAGGTAGCATGAGTAATATATGACTCAAAGAGTGAGAAAGCTAAGCCAGTATGAGAAGTAGCGCTAAATCATGTTTTAAATATCAGGAGTGTTAACAGTTGTTGAATTATTCTTTATTTAGCAGATAGAAATTGAATTAGATCTTAAAGGAACAAACAATTTGAACAGTTTAAAACGCATGATTAGGCAAGGACCAGCTGTACTTATTTTGAATAGTGCTAATTGAATGGCATAAAATAATTTCAGTACTTCCTCCAAGTACAGTTGTATGACATTCCATTTCTACTAAAGAGGTGTGTGTGTATGTATGCATATGTATATATGAATACATATGCAAGTTTGTGTGTGTGTATAGTTTGTGTACAAAATTCAACAAAATTAAATGAATTTCCAAATTTAGGGGCAAATCACAATTGAAGAGTTATGATTATTTCTATTATTATCATTATCATCTAAATATTTGTTAGCATTTTAAATAAAATGTCAATAGGAGGTTGCTATCAGTAATAACAACACAGGTCAGTATCACCTGCTATCAGACAAATCTTCTCACAGAGAGAAATTATAACCTCTGGACAAAATATATTAAATGAGTAAACAGATAAAATTTAACTATTTGAAGGAAGGGAATAGAAAATCACTAAAAGGAAAGCACTGGAAGAGAAAGAAAATTAGACAGATGTTTGAGTAAATGCAACCCTTTGAAAAAAAGGGAAACGTACAAAGTGAAATTCTTAAAATGCTTTAAATTTGAGTGAAATTCTCAGTCCATGGGACACAAACTGACTAGAACTCAAGCAGAAAGTTGCAGTCTTAGTAATTTAAGATGTTAGAAGATAGAGTTCTCAGCTGCCAGATTGACTGGAAATTGAGAAAGGAAATCCTGTAAAGAAAGAAGCCACCCGAAAGGAGCAATTCCACAATTTCCGTACAAGTCTCTTTAAATCCTTAAATGAATCCTGGCTTACACATATAAAAGACAGACTTCAAGAAGCCCATCAGAAGGTAACCACTCGGGGACTTCCCTGGTGGTCCAGTGGTTAAGAATCCGCCTTCCAATGCAGGGGACGTGGGTTCGATCCCTGGTCAGGGAGCTAAGATCCCACATGCCACAGGGCAACTAAGCCCGTGTGCTCTAGAGCCTGCGAGCCACAACTAGAGAGCCCATGTGCTGCAACTACTGAGCACGCATGCTCTGGAGCCTGTGCACCACAACTAGAAGCCCACGCACCACAGCTATTGAGCCCACACACTCTAGAGCCCGTGCTCCACAACTGGAAAGCCCACATGCTGCAACTACTGAGCCTGTGCACTCTGGAGCCCGCATGCCACAACTAGAGAGCCCATGCGCCACAACTACTGAGCCTGCACGCCGTAACTAGAGAGAAGCCCGTGTGCTGCAATGAAAGATCCCGCATGCCGCAACGAAGATCCTGCATGCCTCAACTAAGACCCAATGCAGCCAAATAAATAAATAAATATTAAGAAAAGAAAAAAGGAAGGTAATCACTGGAAGGCTAAAACTCTAAGCTGTAAGAGAGACAAAACATGGAGTGTGAGCCCCAAAACATTAGAAGGGACATGGTTAACATTTCAGATTTATTATTTAAGACTCAGAGTTCCCACACCTTAAAAGTAAGACTATATTGCAGGACTAAAGGAGTGGTCCTAAAAAAAAGCTTAATACTGAACTTCCATAAGTTCAAGGTGACAGTCAGTAATTTAATTTCATACTAGAAAAAAAACAAAACAAAACATATGTTCAGAGAAGATAATAGAATTCAGAGTCTCTACACCTTATCATACATACTATCCAGGTTATAGTGAAAAGTAACTATACATGAAATAACAGGAAATGTGATCAAAGATCAATAGAAAAAGCAGTCAATATAAATAGAATTGAGATAACATGGGTTAGTTATAATGAACAGACAAGAACTTTAAATCATATAGTAGGTAGAATCCTAAAATGGCCCACCAAGATTTTCTGTCCTAATTCCTGAGAGTGTATATATGGTATGATATTATAATATGATATGATAAGATATCACAGCAATGATTATATCATGGCAAAAGAGATTAAACAGATAAAATTAAGGTTACTACTTGTGGTAATTAATATTATGTGTCAACTTAGAGGGGGTGTTTGGATGAGATTAACACTTCAATCAGTGAATTTTGAGTAAAGCAGATTATCCTCCATAATATGGGTGGGCCTTGTCCAATCAGTTGAAAGCCTGACTAGAATGAAAAGACAGGCCTCCAGGACAAAGGAGAATTATCCAGCAGACTGTCTTTGGACTTTATCCATACCACTGACTCTTCTTGGTTCCTAGGCTTCTGGCATTCATACTGATATAGCATCATCAACTCTACTGCAGGCCCACACTGCAGAATTGGACTTGCTAACCTCCATAATCATGTGAGACAGTTTCTTATAATGAATTTCTTCATGTTTGTGTGTTTACATCTATATATCCTATTGCTTGGACCTATTCTAAGCAAATTCACCCTTTAAAAGCAAGCAGTTGTCTCCTTGCTTGATTTGGAACACAAGAAGGATCTGACACATCATTGCTGGCTTTTAAGATGGAAGGGCCATATGTAAGGACTGGACCAGCTTCCAGAATATGAGAAGGGTCTCTAAAAGCTGAAAGTAGCCCTAGGCCAGGAGCTAGAAAAAAATGGGTACTTCAGTCCTACAACCACAAATAAATTTATTCTGCCAAAAACGGGAATGAACTTGGAAGTGAATTCTTTCCTAAAGTCCTTGGATAAGAGCCCAGCTCAGCAGACACCTTGATTTCAACCTTGTAAGACCCTATGCACTTAGTAGAAACTAATAGAGTACACCCAGGTTGAAGACCTACAAAACTGTGAGTTAATGAATAGGTGTTAGTTAAAGCAGCTAAATTTGTAGTAATTTGTTATGGAGCAATAGAAAAATAATACAAAGCAGGTATTATAAATTCTTAAGTCATGGACTTAAATGAAAATATAGTAATAATAAACAGACAGACCATTTCGTAAAAGAAGTAGAAAATATACCAAAGAATCAAATGAAAATTATAGAAATGAAAACTATAATAACTAAAATTTTTTAAAAATGCATGGACTCAACAGTAGATTGGAGATGGCAAAAGTAAGGAATATGAACTTGAATGAAGATCCACTATGAAATAAAAAGAGAAACTCAAAACAAAAAGTAAAAAATAGAAAGGAACAGAACCTCAATGAGTTGTGAGAACTATCAACTGGACTAACATAAATCTAATTGGAGTAACAGCATAAGTAGAGTAAATGAATGGGAAAGAAAAAAATTATTTGAAAAAATAATAACTGAAAGTCCTGCAAATTTTATGAAAACGTTATATTAGAAATCTAAGAAGCTCAGTTAAACTCATATAGGATGAAGAAAGGACCATATAAACAAGCTACTGAAAACCAAAGCTAGAAAAAATTTTGAAATTGACTTTTTAGAAAAAGCACATAATATATGAGAAGCAATGATAGGAAAGACAGTAAACTTTTTAAATCAGGAATAAACCAGTACATAATAGAACAAAACAAAAAAGTAACTGCCATCCCAGAACTTAAGATCCAATGAAGACATTCTTCAAAAATGAACACAATATAAAGACAATTTAGGAAAAACAAAGGTTGAGGAAATGGCTGCACTACAAAAAAACGCTAAAGAATAATTTTCAGGATAAAAGGGAAATTGCACAAGATAGAAACTTGGATTTATAGAATTAAAATGAAGAACACCCAGAAAAGTAAATATATGGGTAAATATAAAAGACACTACTTTTTTTTTTTTAGCATCTTTATTGGAGTATAATTGCTTTACAATGGTGTGTTAGTTTCTTCTTTATAACAAAGTGAATCAGGACTTGAGGACACGGGAAGGGGAAGGGTAAGCTGGGACGAAGTGAGAGAGTGGAATGGACATATATACACTACCAAATGTAAAAAGGACACTACTTTTGTTTCTTTTAAATTACTTTAAAAAATAAATGACTGTTAATGAAAACATTAAAACATATTAAAGATTCTGTAATGACACTGCAGTATTGACCTAAGATTTGTAAACTTCATCAATGAAGCAGAAGACAGTCTAGAAATAGCCCACATTTATACAGACAATTGATTTTCAACAAAAGTGCAAGAAGTTCAGGATAAAAGAATGTCTTTTCAACAAATGATGCTTCATCAACTGTTGAAAAAAAGATGATCCTAAATCCTTGCCTAATTCCACACAGAGCAATTAATTTGACATAGGTGGCAAACTGCAATGTAAATGTTAAAACTATAAAACTTCTGAAAGAAAATGTAGGAAAGAATTTTCATGACCTTGGGATAGACAAAGATTTCTTAGACTAAAAAGAAAAAGTGTATAAATTTGATTTTATAAAAATTAAAGTATTCAGATTTTGGATTTCAGTCCCAATATGTAAAGAGCTTGGAAGTCATCATATCTGTGTTTATATCAAGAATTAAATTAACAAACTGAAAATAAATAACTTTTCTTGGACCCATCAGAGAACTGAGGTTGCAGCACAAACCATCTACTCTGAAATCCGGAAAAAGAGGCAAATCCAGAGATTCACAGCTGAGATCTGCTTACTTGGAGAACAGTCACTGTAGCCATAATCTTGAAGCACATTTAAAGGTAATTTTGATGAATTTTTGGAGTTTAAATGTGGACTATCTTACGAGTGAGAAACACCTGGGGCTATGGTCTTGTGGGGTTTCCACAAGTTTGTGGACTTTATCTTCAGAAAATTCACTAGGTTCTCAAAGATTCCCTCATAATTCTGACAGTGGGAAAAGATTAGTCATTGTAAAATATGCCTAGAGCATTCTCCATTACAAAAAATTCTCCAGGGTAAAAATGTTTTATCAGAGCCTTATTCCAGTGAGAGAAGAGCTTTTCTTTCCTCCAAGTCCATCTCCCATAGACTTCCTGTCTCAGATAAGGGAAGAAAAATGCTACACCACCTGAAAAACCACTTGTTAAAGTCACTACCCAGACACAGAAGCCCATTAAAACGCTAAGATTTAATCATAAGATTTTAGAATGCTTCCCTTTCCCCACACTTGACCACCATACCATCAGGGCTCCAGAATAATAATAGTGTATTGCTGCTGAAAGAGGGGCAAAAAGCAGACTGCCTATGAGGAGGAATATTGAGGGAAGCCCAATGTTAAGCTAGCAACAAAAACACTACAGGTGTTGGAATCGTCTGGCACCTACAGCTCTAGCAAACATTAAACACAGTAACTCCTAGCCAGCATACACAAATCCTCATATTCAAGGCCTATTACCTCAGTTCCTAGAACCCATTAAACATGTATGGCTTTCAATGAATATTAGAAAACCTGCCAAAAGGCAAGAAAACATAAAATCTGAAGACATAGAACAAGTATCAGAACAGACTTGGATATGACACAAATGTTGAAATTATCAGACAGGAAATTTAAAGTAACTATGAATAATATGTTAAAGGCTCTAATGGAAAAAATATAAAATCATGTAATAGATGGGTAATATAAGCAGAGAGATGGAAACTGAGAGAGAATCAGAAGGACATTCTAGAAACTACAAGCACTGTAATAGGTTGAAGAATGCTTTGGAGGTTCTCATTAGCGAACTGACTTAGCTAACGAAAGAATCAGTGAGTTTGAAGACAGTTCAATAGAAACTTTCTAAACTGAAATGAAAGATAAAAAATGACAAAAAAGAAGAAAAAGAACATCTAAGATATGTGGTCTAACTTAAAATGGTGGAACATGTAATTGAAATACTAAAAAGAGAAAAAAGAGATTGGAGCAGAAAAAATATTTGAGTTAATGATGGCCAAGAGCTTCCTAAAATTAAAGCAGACACCAAATTACAGTTTTAGGAAGCTCAGGAAACATCAAGCAAAATAAATTCAAAACCAAATAATGAACCTAGGTAAGTATATTCAAACTGCAGAAAACTAATGACATAGAGAAAACCTTAAATGCCAGGGATAAAAAAAACCTTACCTGAAAAGGAACATTACAATGACCTCTTAACAAAAACTAAGCAACTATGCAAGCAAGAATAGAATGAATTAATATATTTAAACTGTTGGAAGACAAAACAAAAACAAAAAACTGCCAACCAAGAATTCTGCCAAAATTTTTTTCTGTTCAAAAGTGAAGGAGAAATAGACTTTCTCAGACAAACAAAAACTCAGAGATTTCATGGAGACCAGACTTGTCATGCAAGAAGTGTTTTAAAAAGTTCTTTAGGGGGGAAAGAAAACAAAGTAAGTCAGAAACTCAAATTTTCATAAAGAAAGGTAGAATGTCAGGGAAGGGATAAATGAAGATAAAATCTTTTATTTTTTTATTCTTAATCTAAGAGATATTTGTTTAAGAGAATAATATATAGTAACAATGTACTGGGTGATTACAGCATATATAAGTGAAATGAATGGCAGTAATGTCATAAGGGATTGGAGGAAGGAATTAAGAATTCCTGTTTTACTCTGTTATAAGGTACTTGTACTTTATATGAAGTGGAATAGTGCCAGTTGAAAGTATACTAATATTAGTTAAAAATGTATATTGGAAATTTAGTGCAACTACTAAAATTAAATGGAACAATATAAAAAGCTCAATTAAATCCAGATAAGGCAGAAAATAAAGGGAAAAGTGAACAAAATTAATGAACAGAAAGCAGTTACAACATGGTAGATATTAGTCCGACTATGTCAATAATTATTTTAAATGTGAATTTTCTGAATACACTAAATAAAAGACAAATTACCAAAATGCATAAAAAAAATAAGACCCAATGATTTGTTGTTTGTCTGTAACTCATAAATAAGTTAAAGTAATGGGATAAAGATACACCATGTTAACTCTAATAAAAAAGCTGGAATAGAAGAATAGCTATATTAATTTCAGACAAAGCAGACTTCAGAAGAAAATTATCAAAAACACAATAAAAATCACAAGACATTATATTATGATAAAGGGATCATTCTCCAAGATGGCATAACAGTCTTAAACATCTATGCAACTAAAAACAGGACACCAATAGCATGAGGCAAAAACTGATAGAACTGAGGGAGGCATAAAGAAATCTACTATTATAATCAGAGACTTCAACAGTCTTCTGCCAGTAGTTGATATATAAAGTAGGCAGAACATCAATAAAGATATTGTTGACTTAACAGCACCATCAATCAACTAGATGTAATTGACACTTATAGAATATTTCATCCAACAGCATTAGAATACACATTCTTCTAACAAACTGTAGTACATCCATACAATGGACTGTTATTAGCGATAAGTATAAGTTATCAAACCACAAAGAGCTTGCCTATTGGTAAGTAAAAGAAGTCAGTCTGAAAAGACTGCATTGTAGCCTGTATTATTCCAATTCTATGACATTCTGGAAAAGGAAATAATATCAAGATAGTAAAAAGAACGACAGTTTCTAGGAGTTTGGAGTGGAAGTGAGGTTGAATAACTGAAGCACAGGGGACTTTTTAGAGAAACGAAACTATTCTGTGTGATACTGTAATGGTAGGTACATGACAGGGTATATTTTTCAAAATCACAGAACTTTACAGCACAAAGAGTAAAACGTTTATATATGCAAATTTTACAATATTTTTTAGAAGGTCTGAGTATATGAGAATGGAAACCAGAATGTGACCAAACAATCTACTTGTATTACAAATATATGAAACAACCTCACTGAAGGGAGTCAGGGAAAAAAACTACTAAGAAGTAATTCTGGAAATGAGTGAATTCTGTAAGACTAAAGGCAAAACCAACTGTGCATAAGCATTTCCCTCTAGCTGATAAAGTTGTTTCACATGGGAGTAATGGTTAATAATTCTGATACCCCCTATACAGTATACTGTAATTGAACAAATAAGTATACTATTGCAGATTGTGGGAGCCAGGTTTCCTACTGATGAAGTGGGAAGTTAGAGTTAAACAAGGGTAGGAGGATACAATAATCTATGAACTCATGTTTAGCTTAATATAGATACAGAAGATTACATATAGCAATAAATATGGATGTGAATCTATACAGGTTAGTATAGACATATAAATGTCCTTGTTCTGTCAGCTGTGATGGCTTAGAAACAGTGACACCAGTAGTAACAAGCATGTCGTACACCCAGAGTTTGGTTTCTAATACCATTCTCCATTAAAAAGAACCAGGGTTCCTTGGAGCAATGGCTGATTCTAGGACATAGACAGAAAATATATAAGATAACCCTGAGACATTCTGTAGTACCAGAAAGTAAGGCAGTGCTCAAAAAATGCATACATAAACATACAAAAAGATGTTCAGCATCATATGTCATTTGGGAATTACAAATTAAAGCAACAGTGAAATACTACTACATACTTATTAGAATAACTAAAATCCAAAACACTTATAAAACCAAATGCTAGAAAGGATATAGAGCAACAGGAACTCTTATTCATTGCTGGTCAGAATGAAAAATGTTACAGCCACTTTAGAAGCAGTTTGCCATTTCTCACAAAGCTAAATATATAGGCTTAACATATGATACAGGCGTCATTCTTTCAGGTATTTATCCAAATGAATTGAAAATGTATGTCCACACAAAAACCTGCATAAAAAAAACTTATAACAGGTTTATTCATAACTGCCAAAACTTAGAAGCAACCAAGATGTTCTTCAATAAGTGAACGAATAAACAAACAGTTGTACACCCATACAATGGAATGTTATTCAGTGATAAAAAGAAAAGCGCTATCAAGTCAAAAAAGACACGAAGGAATCTTAAATGCATATTGGTAAGTGAGAGAAGAGCATCTAGAAAGGCTACATACTGTATGATTCCAACTATATGATACTCTAGAAAGGGAAAAACTGTAGAGACAGGGGAACAATCTGCCAAGGGTTCAGGTCAGAGAAGGCGACAAATAAATAGTTGGAGCACAGTGGATATTTAGGGTAGTAAAACTACAAAACTGTAATGATGAATACATGACATTATGCATTTGTCAAAACACATGGAATATACAACACAAAAAATGAACTCTATTGTAAACTAGATTAAATTTAGTTAATAATGTATCAAGATTCTCTCATCAGTTATAACAATATACCTCAATAATGCAAAATATTAATAATAGAGGAGACTAGGTAAGGGAGGAAAAGAGAAATACAAAAACTCTCTATGCTTTCTGCACAATTTTTCTGTAACCCTAAAACTGCTCTAAAAATAAACTCTATTAATTTTAAATAAATAAATAATAGACCATAAACACACACACACACACACACAAATAAGGGAGCATGTCAAAGGGAGACAGAAGTCAACTGAAAGAGTTTCCGATAGCCAATGTCAACATTTTGAGCAACTAAATACATAAAGTATTGTTGTATTATAACCAAAAGTATTAAATATATGCCATGAGTCCATACTAATAAAAATAAATTATTGAATCAATAAATAATGGGGGAGAAGGCACAAATCTCCAGTGCCAAAGAATGCCAAATAATTGATGTAGATACTCTACCCTCAGGGTGTTGCATAACTTTTCACCCCTTAAGTTTGGGCCGTGTATAGTGAGAGTCTTCCAAAAAATACAGTAAGGACTGAATAGGGGGAAGTGGTGTAACTTGACAGCGGGGAAACCTGATGAATATTACCTCAGCCAGGTCATCAAGGTCACCATCAACAATAACAAGTCAGGTTGATACTATGTATCCTATGATGTGATAAAAATGGCACTTTATCTTCATGGTCTTCCTCTCACATATTCATAACTTCAGTCTATTTATGAGAAAAATACTAGACAAACCCCACTTGAGGAACATTCTACAAAATCCTTGACTAGTGCGTCTCAAAATAGTCATGGACATCAAAAACACTTGAGAAACTATTACAACCAAGAGGAGCTTAAGGAGACATAGCTACTACATGTACTGCACGGTATTTTGGAATAGAAAAAAAGATATTAGGAAAAAAAAACTAAGGAAATAATAGTGTGTTGATATTGTTTCATTAATTTTTAACAAATGGACCATACAAATATAAGATGTTATTAATAGGGGAAACTGGATGTGGAATGTACGGGAATTCTTGTACTATCTTTGCAGTTTTTCTGTATATCTAAAGTTATTCTAAAATAAAAAGCTTATTTTAAAAAATATTCACTGCTTTTCAAAACTCCTTTAAGTAAATGAATAAGCACACCAAGAATATATATGCCAGATACTTATAGTCAGGATATATAAAGACTTCCTATAAACTAATAATAATAATAGAAAACAATAAAGTTGTCCAAAAAACATAAAGGAAATTATATGAAAGGCCAGAAGATTATATGAAAGACCAATAAGCAACTGAAAAAGTATTCAACATCATTAGTCATCAGAGAAATGCATATTAAACTATCTCACACCCAATAAAAAGGGTAAAATTTAAAATACTGTATGCGCCAAATTTTTATGAGGCTTGGAGCAACTAAATCTCACAAACATTGCTGATGAGAATGTAAAATGTTGCAACAACTTTGGAAATGTTCAGCAATATCTTATAAAGTTAAAAGTGCACCTACCCCATAATGCAGCAGAAACCCTTCAAGGTATTTAACCAAGTGAAATAACACCTAGGTCCACCAAAACGACTTGTTCATGTGTATTTATAGCAGATTTATTAATAATGGACAAAAACTGACAGCTCAAAATTCCTTCAACATGATAATGAATGAATAATTGGTGTATATTCATGACACAATGGAATAATCCTCTGCAATGAAAGGAATGGACCTTTGGAACATGTAAAGCATGGCTGAATCTCAAAACATCATGGTGAACAAAAAATTAGAAACAAAATAATACATACTCTACTATTCAACTTATATGAAGTTCAGGAACAAGCAGTTTATTGTATGTAAAATTTACCTTAATATACCATTTGTCATATTGGATGAAGAGCTACTAGACTATGTGTTATTTATAGATAACTATGGTTAATATTGAGAAAGAGTTTATTTTTGCCACACTTTATTTGATTCTTTTATAAGTAAGTTGATGACAGATTCCTTTTTTGTTTGAAGTTTGTAAGACATGGCATGCTCACTTTCATAAATCACGAATTCACAAGGGATGGGATTTAAAATACCTATATATGTATACATTTCGGGTTTTAAATTATTACCCTCTATTTATGCAATAGCAGTACCTGAAATGTGCCATGCTTTTCCTAAAAAAAATCTTGCAATTCACACTGAGAAACTGAAGGCACAAGAAAATAATGGGTGAGATGTTCTAAGTTCCCTATTCACAAGAATAGTGCTTGTTGCATTCTGGGGAAAGAAATGTCAGAGTATATACAATAGAAAAAAAAGGATTAAAAATGTACTATAGAAATAAGGGCAGCAAAAGGACAGAAGGTCTAGAATGACAAACACAATTTGTAGGTTGCAGTACAATCTACACGTTAGTAAGAGCTTACCTGGGTGATATGGTTATGTCCCTCAGGCAAAGAGCTCCTATGGAGGGCAGATGGCATGCTATTTCCCTGGTGTCAGAATCTAGGAATGTCTGTTTTAATGAGTTTATTTTAAATAAACATTTCTCCTTCTACTGAAATATTATGCTATATACTGAAGAAAGCAGAAGGGATGATGATGTAGCATAAAAATTTGAAACAGCAATAAGAAGCCAGGGCAGCAGGTGCGCTTGGCTGAAGAATGCAAAAGACACAGTGTGGCACAGACAGCAGGATATTAGAAGAAATACACAGGCATTTTATAGGGAGAAAAAGTTGGTAACAAATAAGTTGGAAAAGAGAACACATCAATATGATCTTGGATTGGGGTCTGAGAACAGAAGTAATACAGAAGTAATATTTATGTATTTATGTAGGGTAGAAAATCAAGTGTACATCTCAGAAACAAAAGCAAAGCAAAAGATAAAAGAGTTGGAGATAGAATCTCATTATAATTATGCAATTACAGAAATAATTGTAACTACTGGTATACTAATGCAGAGGTGGGCCAACTATGACCCACAGGCCAAATCTGGCTAGTGACCTATTTAGTACGGCTTAGGAAATAGGAATGTTTGTTACATTTTTAAATGACTGTAAAAAAGCAAACAGAGAGACAAACAAGCAAAATCCAAAGAAGAATATACAGTAGAAAATGTGGCTGCAAAACCTAAAATATTTATTTCCTAGCCCTTTACTGAAAAAATTGTTCTCCCTATGGACTAGTCAATTATTCAGTATTTAATTAATCCAGTCATTGCTTTGACGCATTTTCTTGGACTCATTAATAAATATTTTTAGTGCCTACCATGTACCAGACAGATAGTATGTCACATGCTGGGGGAACCATAAGGAAGGTGACAGTCTAGAATGCTGTCCTCCTGCAGGTAAAAGGACCAAAAGTTAACAAATATTTAGAATATAAGTAATTACAATAATGACAAATACTGGATAAAAGCATATACATTTTTTAGCAGGGAACATGTGTCACAGGATTTTGCCTAAGCTAGAAAACCATCCATGGCTTCCATGAGAAAGTAATCACTAAATTGCTGGCTGATGGATAAATATCCTTCATCCTAGTAAGGATGAAGAGGATAGAAGAAGGAAGAACATTCCAGGTAGAGCAGCATGTGTAAAAGTGTTTTGGAGTGAATGAGCTTTGATGCATTTAGGAAAAAAATAAGGTCAATCTATTTGGAACACAGATCATGAGGAAATAGAAAGAGTTGAGGTGAGATGTGACCAGAGAAGAAAGTAGGAATGAGATTTTGCAGTGTCTTGTGACTATGAGTGGCTGACAGTGCTTGTTTGTTTTTAATTTTTTTTTGTCTACCCAGCTTGTGGGTGGGGCTAATCTTACCCTGACTTTCTGTCTCCAGCCCAGAGATCAGCAGGAGACCCAGGCTCAGCAGTCCAGGGGTTGGTTCAGGGATGTGCACCATCACCTTATTTCTCTTTGGACATTTATCAGCGTGATGTATTGGGAATATAATTTCTCTTTCTCTGAAAACTCAAGCTATAATGTCATGAAAGTCTGGAGATATCACTGGCATCTTGAATCCATATGCAGAGGTCTGCCTGAGAATAAAGTCAGTGAAAAGAAAAATATTACTGAGAGGGAAAAAAAAAAATTGACTCAGATCCCTGAGGACCTAATAGGAGCATCTATTCAACCATGTCTGAGAAATATATCATTGGGTTTTTGTCAGCTTTGTGAAACAATAATTTAGTTGCTTATTAAATCTTTTGAGTTGGATTTTTGTTACTGACAGCTGGAAGAATCCTTAAACATTCTGGATTTTATAAACCCATAGTTGTGGTAATTTTACCCCATGTTTCCTAAAGTGTTCTTTTTAATTTTCTTATTTTGAGGCAACTGGGAAGAAATGAAACAAAGTAGAAATCTGTGCAAAAGAATTTTCTTCAGAATGCTGTTCAAACAACAATTTCTCCCTCTTCCTAATGGAAGAGGGAGAAAAGTACTTAGGTGTACTTGTTCACTCAACATACATTTATTAAACAACAATTATGTACCTGACATTTTTCTAGGTGCTAAGGATATAAAAGCAAGTAAATTAAAAAAAAAAATCCCCTGCCCTTAGACTCCTTGTTTTAGAGAACTTAAGTTTAATTATTGATAAGAGCTTAATTTAAAATACAAAATAAATCAGGAATAACACAATATAGTTCTGTATATATTGAATATTAAAACACTATAATTTACTAACTTTGCCACTATAATTCAATTCCAGTTTCTATGATTGGGATTTAGAAGGAAATGAGCCAATTCATGTGGGCTCTGGCTTCTGATATAACAATCTTTTCAAGACACAAACACTGAGGTGATTATTCTGCTCTGATTTTCCCAAACTTGAGCTCCTACACTTTATATAATATTACAAGACCTGAATGAATTGCTCTAATTCTCTTTGGACAAAAACTAAATGGGAACTTATATGGCTGAATCAGTTGTTGCAGAGGAGCCAGCGCCAATGTATCATTAGTTACCTCCTCCCTCAGGAACAATTCCTCCCCCAGCTGAATAATGGAGATATGGGTAGTTGGTGTCACTTCTTTCCTCATTCATAGAATTTTTCATAGTGGGTCTATGCTAGCACACTAGTGCTCTGATTCAGGGCACTCAAACCCCTGTGAAGGTTCTGGAGATGAAAGATATTTTGACATTGATGAAAGTAATTGAAGACGATACCAATAAATGAGATAGTCCATGCTCATGGAATGGAAGAATTAATATTGTTAAAATGTCCTACTAGCCAAAGCAATCTACAGATTTTCATTGCAATCCCCATCAAAATACCACTGACAGTTTTGACAGAACTGGGACAAATAATCCTAAAATTTATATGGAATCACAAAGACTCCAAATAGCCAAAGCAGTTTTAAGAAAGAACAAAGTTGGAGGCATCATGTTCCTTGATTTCAAACTATACTACAAAACTAGAGTAATCAAAACTGTACTGACTCAAAAACAGACACATAGATCAATAGAACAGAATAGAAATTCCAGAAATAAACCTATACTTATATGGTCATTTAATTTATGACAAAGGAGTCATCAATAAAGAGTGGGGAAAAGACAGCCTCTTTAATGAACAGTGTTGGAAAAACTTGACAGCTACATGCAAAATAATGAAACTGAACCACTTTCTTACACTATATACAAAAAAAACTCAAAAGAGATTAAAAACTGAAATGTAAGATCTGAAACCATAAAACTCCTAGAAGAAAACATAGGTGGTATGTGCTTTGACATAGGTCTTGGAAATATTTTTTTTGTATCTATCTCCTCAGGCAAGGGCAAGAAAAGCAAAAATAAACAAATGGGACTACATCAAACTAAACACTTTTGCATAGTGAAAAACAAAATCAACAAAACAAAAAGGCAACCTACTGAAAGGGAGAAGATATTTGCATATAATGTATCTGATAAGGTGTTAATATCCAGAATACGTAAAGAACTCACATAATTCAATATAAAAAAATCCAATGGAAAAATGGCAGAAGACCTGAATAGACATTTTCCAAAAGAAAATATACAGATGGCACATGAAAAGATGCTCAATATCATTAATCATCAGGAAGATTTAAATCCAAACCATAATGAGATATAACCTCACACCTGTCAGAATGGCTATTATCAAAAAGACAAGAAAAACAAGTGTTGGCCAGAATATGGAGAAAAGGGGACTGTTATGCACTGTTGTTGATGGGAATGTAAATTGGTGGAGCCACTGTGGAAAACAGCATGGAGTTTCCTCAGAAAATTAAAAAATGGAACTACCGCACAATCCAGCAATTTCACTTCTGGGTATTTATCCAAAGAAAACGAAAATACTAATTTAAGAAGATATATGTGCCCCATGTTCATTATAGCATTATTTATAATAGCTAAAATATGGAAGTAACCTAAGTATTCACTGATAGATAAATTGGATAAAGAAGATGTGAGATATATATATATATATATATATATTCCACATGGTTGCAACAACATGGTTGGATCTAGAGGGTATTATGTTAAGTGAAATAAGCTAGACAGAGAAAGACAAATACCATATAATTTCCTTATATGTGGAAACTAAACAAACAAATAACAAAACAAAAGAGAAACAGATTCATAGATACAAAGAACAAACTAGTGCTGGCCTGAGGGGTTGGGGGTGGGAAGTTGTGCAAAATAGTTGAAATGAATTAATAGGTACAAACTTCCAGATATAAAATAAAAAAAGTCATGGGGATGTAATATACAGATAGGAAATATAATCAATAATATTTCAATAACTTAGTATGGTGAAAGAGGTTACCAGACTTATTGTGATCAATTCATAATGTATATAAATGTTGAATCACTATATTGTCCACCTAAAACTAATATAATATTGTATGTCAACTATACTTCAATTTTTTAAAAAGGTGATTTTGAACTAGGTGAATATGAGATATGAATTGAGTTAGGAACACTGAAATGGCCACACTAGTACTATTTCCTTTGAATTTGTTTGACCCTGCCCCTTTATTCTCTACCCCCCAAACCATTCTCAATAGGTTATAAGCCCCTAGAAGAAAGAGACTGAAATATGTCCACTAGATGATGCCTAGTGTTTGGAAACAAACTTAATACCTTGTAGGTAACAGATGTGTTTTTAAATTAAATGAATGAATGAATGAATGAATGAGACCACCAAATGAGTAAGATTTGAAGGATATATCCAGATATATAGTTGAATGTTTAATAACATTGTAATGTCTAATAAACATTCAACTATATATCTGAATACTTTGTTCTAGAAATAGTGTGTGTATAATTGCACCATTTTAGCTGGCAAATAATTGAAACCAGTAATCTTTTGTGGTAGTAGAATATGAATCCATGAATACAGTATGATCTGGCCTGGTATGGGAGGAGGAGATAGGAGTAGTACAAGGCCTTATATCCAGAAACACCTCCCACTACAAATACTTGAATATTAAAATAATCACAGTGTGTTAATACAGCAAAGGCAGAGGCCCTGATGAGGTTCTCCTTAAAATGCACGTCTATTATCTGTAGGAAAGGAGAGTAACAAAGACCAGTGTTTTCCACTAACATATCAATGGTCCCTGACATACTATCACAAATTCATCTGTTATGAAAGCTCATCACCAGCTTAAAATGAGTGGAGATTGGGTGAGAAAATATGGAAGGAGATAGAACAACAGCAACAACAACAAAACGAGTAAACATAATCCAAGTTCAAGAATTGTGAGAAAATACAAAAAGTTCAGCAAAAAGCCTAGTATGGGACCTAAGTAGTACAAAAGTGTTCACTAAGCATTTGTCACTCAATTGATATTCAAAAGTGACAAAGTTAATAATGTATTTAACCCCCCAATTAAGTATACTTTGAGTATATCTGCTGGGATATTCCTAGATAGCCAATGGAGCTTGTATGTTTCCATGTAGAGCACTGACAATAGCAACAGTCTCAGTAGAGACTTGTCCCAGATCTTCCTCTGCTGAGCCAGTAAATGATCCAAAGCAGCAAATACATGCACTGAAGATTGGATTGACCAGGAGAGTCAGCTCTGTCATGGAGGCCTGTGTGTCATGCTCAGAGGGGGCCAGGCATCGATCAGGAGCTACTACCAATGGTTTAATGATCTTTTCATTTATTTCACATGAGCTGGAGTGGGGTTTTGCTCAGTGATGGAGTATAAATGGAGAGTGTAGGTCCCAGGAGATGATAATGGTCCTGCTTCAGGGTAAGCTGAGGCATGCATACCCACTAGTTTAGAAGAATTCTATTTTGTTTCAAAATGGCTTTGCAAAGCGTTATAAATAATACACTCAGCAGATGTCGAATATTATATACAAAATTTAAAAGGAGATTTGGGTATATGAGACTTTTTATAAGAACAAGTAACTCTTTGTAAAGAACAAGTAACTCATGCTCTTGGTGTGTCTATCAAAACACCACTTTACTGGCACAACACTGATTGCCAAATGTCTTTTCTTTAGAATTTATACTCTGTCCCCAACCAGGAATCATCACTGGAACCTATTTACTCTTTTCTCAGCTCTCACTCTGCCTCCTTCTGCTCCTTATTCTGTCTCTTTGCATTTGTGGATTTCATCAGTTTACAGGGACAAACACAGAATCAGTGTTCTCCACAGGTTAACTAACAAGACTAAAAGCTTATGGATTTAAAACAGCAGAGCTATTATGTAAATACTTGCATATATGAAAAATATCCCTCTATGAGAGGGAATAAGTTAAAAATGTACAGCTTAAGTGCAAGGTGACCCTCGTATACTGCAAATAATATATCAGGGGAAATGCCACTTTTTTACATTCTATTTCACTGCTTGTGAGCACAGATCAATTAAAGACAGGGACCAGTAAAAATTTTGTGTTGATAATCTAGGCTTAAATGCTATGCTTGTGTATAGATTCTTTGTTGTATTAGCTCAACTGAACTTTATGCTTCCCCCTGACACCCCGTTGGTTTCCAGCATATGTGTGTGTATGTGACCTTTTACTATTTACCACTTAAATATCTGTTCCCTTGACTTTTGCCAGCTATACGAAGTGATGTTCCCAGGTATATTTTTGGTCCTGTCAGCAGGTTAAGTATCAGAAAGAACATAGCTGTGGATTTCTCAAAAAATTCTCCTCTTTTTCCCTTTGAGTTAACCAGCTGACACTTGAATATAATTGATTACAAGTCTAATGTATGCTCTTACAATTGTTTATACTTTCAATTTTTTGTTCAATTTAATTTCAGTATCCAAACCATGTATCTTCAAAGGGGATAGATCCTTGCAAAGAAAAGGGAGAGATAAGATACACATTAAATATTTGAGACAAATTGCTTTAAGATAGTGGCTTGGTAATTTCTTTGTTGTGTTTTCTGCTTATTTCTCACTTTGCCCAAAATAAAATAAGCTGAACTAGCTGTAAAATGAGGTAAATGGTGACATTAATGGGATTTGGGGGCCCTCATCAGGATGGAAAGGAAAGTCAGAAGTTCTTAAAGCCTTAAGTATGTCTCCTGTAAAAGTAATTTCCTTTGGAAGTTATTTTAACTCCTTCTGGCCACATGAGTATTATTTACTCTTGAGTTTGTTACTGCTCTCTTTATATAGCCCTCCAGTGGTCCTCAATAGTGATTGAAGCCTCGAAATTTGCCTAAGTTGTTAAAGTATAAAAAAGAGTAATTTAGCTACGTGAAGTATGTGGCCTTGAAAAAATTACAATAAGCATTTCTCTTCTTTCATGTTTAACTTTTTTTTTTTTTTTCCGAAGACATTTTCCTCTTCCTTGAACAGGATAAATTTCAACTGGCAGAGCCACTAATACTCTCACCCTCACTATCTAATGATAACTGTATTCAGATGCAATGGTCTTTGACAAATTGTATTCTGATGTTGAATGTATCCAGAACTTCTTTGTTCTGAATATGGGAAGATGAAATCATATCTAAGAACATTGTATACTGTGGTATTTTTATAGAAAACTATGTTTTTCTCTGTTTATTTTGGGCAGCATATTAACATTACCCATAGACTGACTTTGAAAACAATAATCCTAGAAATTCAGTAAGCTATGATTTGGGCTATTGTTGTAAAGTTCTCTGATATCAAGACTCATAGAGAATGATCATTTTGTTTGGCAAATAACCATTTAATTCTAAAGGGAATTAAAACTTGTCTCTAAAAAATCAGATTTATAATCCAGATAAGAAAAAGACAATGAAAAGAAATCCTTGGAGTATGTTCATGTATGTTCATCTCACGTATTTAAATTTTCCAGCTGAGCTATCATTGATTTCCTGAAATAAATTTTTACGTACAGGGGTAAACAGGGTTTTTTTAAACCAGGAAAAGATGAAATTATAATTTTAAAAAATTACTTTTTAAATAGAACAAATTGCAAATTTTATTTCTGGAAGGAAAATTACCTCATCTCTAGTTTAACCTATTTCATCTATAGACAATGGTATAATCACTGTTTTTAATTATGTTAGTACTGGATATATATAAATGCATATATTTGTTTATTTTATATGTATATAATATGTATTTTGAAATAATATAAATAAGGATATTGAATATTTCCACTGCTATATAATGTACTTAAAGATGTATTCATTAATATTAAAAGAATATAGATGTTTTCATGAGTGTTGAGTGAATTATACTCTTCTCATTAAACATTATCATATAGTAAACTAGTGACATTATGCAGATAGTTGTTTTATATATTTTCTCAGCAAGAAATTAGCACTAATTGAAGCAAAAATCTTATCCGTTGATTATGTTTTTTAAAACATTGTAGATGAGAAGATACAAGAATAAACTTAAAAGTCATTTATATTTGATGTAGTGCTTTCATATATATTTCTTCCTAAAGTGGATAAGTGATAATTATTTAGAGATTTTGAGCCCACTGAAATACTTGCCCCCAGTGATATGAGGAGAACTCAAATAAAATATATTTTTGCCAAAACTTGTGCACTCCTCTTTATCCAGGATTAACTAAATTTGAATTTTTCCCCAACTTTTATCATTTAAGCTTAGGCTAATTGAATGAATTACTAATCTTCCTAGTTGAATAGAAGGTATATAGAGCTTTAACCCTTTTATACTACAAATATAATCCAATAGGGTTTTTCACAACACTTGACAGGCACGAATTACTCTGCTTTGTTCTCTGAGTATCCAGTTTCTATAAATATGCTCTTCAAGTTCAGACTCATGTACTAATCAGATAACAAGTAATCCAATATTTTAGCCATCCATCATATTTTTTCAAAGATTTGTGGAAATTTAATAAATATTTCAATTTTACCAATAAAAAATTTAAATGTCCTTTTTCCAAAATCACTAGAATTAATACAAATATCATTACATCAAAAGACAAAAAAGATTTTGACATTGCAATTAAGTGTTACTATGTTTTAATTGTTACTATGTTACAAATATATTTCTAAACTCATAAAACAATGAGTGTAACAGCTAAAATGTTTCAGAAGAATAAATTGTGAGACTTGTCTTCTCTAGTGTAAAACCATAGAAGACACAGAATCATAACAGTGTAGCACTGTTGAAAATAGTTATGAGGAATCTGTGGAATAAAACAGATTGATATAATTTAAGAATCATCGTACGTAAATGAGAGAGGGACAACTGTTTAAAAGTGGCTCTTGTTAAATTGACTCTTTTTGTAATGAGAAATGGAATATTGCCTGCCATATCAGTAAACAAAGGATGGCACAGTCATCAGTGACTGCAGCTACAGCCGACAGTGATCTGGTGAGCACTGAGGGGACTCAGGAAGGAAAAGGGCACCTGCCATCCATCTAGCAGCCATCAGACTACAGCCACTCCCCACGGTGAGCCCTGAGGAAACTCAGGATGAGAAAGCACAGGATACTGGCCCCAGAGAGCTGCCGGGCATATCAAAGGAATGATTTCAGTGAACCCAGACTCTTGCATCTTCCCATACATAGAGAAGCGCTAAATTCCGTAACTTGAGATATCTGGTTTTCTTTAGTTAACGATAATCTCTTGACGTTCAGACTACCTGCCTTTTCTTGCAAAACTTCTATATATTCTGGCTCCCCCCCCGCCCCCCCACCCCCGCCACCGCCACCGCCATCACCTCCTCGGAGCAGTTTTCTCAGGGTTACTTGAGATGCTGCCTCCCAGGCTTGAAGTCCTAAAAATTCCCGCTGAATAAAACATAACTCTCAACTTTTACGTTGTGAGTAGTGTTTTAGTCGACAGTAGTATAATTTCTGTATTAAGCCTTCCCCAGTGTCTTAGCTCAGGCTGCTCTAACAAATACCATGGGCTGGATGGCTTGACCAGCAGACATTTATTTCTCACAATTCTGGAGGCTGGAGTCCCAAGATCAAGGTGCCAGCCAATTTGGTTTCTAGTAAGAAACCTCTTCCCAGTTTGCAGACAGACACCTTCTTGCTGTATTCTCACATGCTGGAGAGAGAGATCATTTTTCTGCTGTTTTCTTATAAACACTAATCTCATCATGAAGGCTCCAACCTCATGTATGAATTACTTCCCAAAGGCCCCACCTCTAAATGGGGATTTAGGATTCAACATATGAATTTTAGGAAGTCACAAATAGTCCAAAGCACCCAACATCAAGTTAATAAATAAAGTTTATAAATGAACACTAAAGAGTTAAATGTAGCCAATGAAACGATAAAATATAATGTTCTGACCTCCATTAAAAATAAGTAAACTCTTCTAAACAGAACTTCAATAAACTCCCACTTGCCTGCAAAAAAGAGAAGCAAGACCAAGGGATAATTGTTGAATCTGACAATCTACAAAGGAAATACAACAACAGTGTTACATATAAAACTAGGAAAAAATTTGGAAGAAAATATGAAAGGCAAAGTGTTAAAATGTTCATAGTATATGAACATTTTAAATTACCATCACCTAGGGAAAATGTACAGTTAGTCAATTCCAAGAATAAGAGTCAAAGATATTCAACAAAACTTTAACTAAAGTAAGACGTTAAAAAACTACCCTTTTTATAATTACGGCCTTTGGAAAGAATTTATTTTATATTTTAAAAATAAGATATAGCTTGGGCTTCCCTGGTGGCGCAGTGATTGAGAATCTGTCTGCCAATGCAGGGGACACGGGTTCGAGCCCTGGTCTGGGGAGATCCCACATGCCGCGGAGCAACTGGGCCCGTGAGCCACGATTACTGAGCCTGCGCGTCTGGAGCTTGTGCTCCGCAACAAGAGAGGCCACGACAGTGAGAGGCCCACGCACCACAATGAAGAGTGGCCCCCACTTGCCGCAACTAGAGAAAGCCCTCGCACAGAAACGAAGACCCAACACAGCCAAAAATAAATAAAATAAACTAAAAAAAAAAAAAAAAAAAAAGATATAGCTTTAAGTTGGTGAAAGGTGAACATGGCAGTATTAAAAATAATGTAGTAGCCCATATTAATTGAGCATGCATTATGTGCAGGACATTTTTCTAGGACTTTAGTTATAATGTATTACCAGTTATTCCTCCCAACATCTTAGAAATAGGCATCATCATTAACATTAAATAGAGGCACAGAGAGGTTCAAAACTTGTTTAATTTTCATAATCTGTGGAATGGAAGAACCAATATTCAATTTCAAGCTGTCTGCCTCCAGAGGACAAGTTCTCAACCACAAAGTAGTGCTTGTAAGTTTCAACAATATTTACCAGTTATGAGCACTACATTTTGCAAGACATTATGGTAATCACTTATACACAGCATGTCAAGAAATCTCTAGAGTTTATGTTCTTCTTGGACTAGACAAGGGAACTGAAGCTCAAATAGTTGACATAAATTTCCAAAGTTGACAGCGGTGCTAAACAACGCAACAGGGTGTGAAATCCCAAACTCTTGCAGTTTCATGCCCTTTCCATTTTGGTATATGGTCTTTCAATTTTTCTCTAAAGCAGAAGTAGACTATAAATAATTTTTAAAAATCAGTAATTTAGACCATGTTACTTCATTTGTAGGAAACTCTACTAGGGAAATAATAAGGAATGGAAATAGCCTTTTATGTTCATAAATATATGGCAACCATGATTGCAAAAAGATAGAAGTGATTCAAATATCTAACTATAGAGAATTACTAAGTCAAAACACTAGCTAATATGTAGCTGTTGAAAATCAGGTGTTCAAAGAATATTTAATGACATATACATGTATTTTCTCTCTACATGTATGCACCAAGAGACAGTAATGGAGGGAAGTTCATAAAAACTGTTAGCAGTAATTTACATAATATTCTATCATGTAATTTAATTATTTCTTTGTAATTTCTCTTTTTTTTAAACTTTCCTGCTTCCTGTTATTTATTTTGTTTATGTGACCTAGGAAAGGAGAGGAATGGCAAACATAATAGCAGTATGCCACAAATAAAAGGAAAATAATTAAAGAAGTTAAAACTAAAAAGAAAAGGTGTATTTCTTCTCATATAATGAACATCTCAAGACAATTGGGCAATCCATTGAGTCTTTAAATTAGAGCAGATGTGGATGATTCTGACAGTGTTCAGACTTTGTTTTCATCCTGTGAGATATTGAGATTCACTAGGGAAACCTAGCATTCCAAATGTGTTAGAAAATACATAATGTGTCAACACATTGTGACATGGGAGTAATACTAGTAAAAGCTGTTTGGGTCTATTAATAACAGAAAACCAGTTCATTCTAATAGCAGGAAAAATATGAGCACATTCCAGGTTTTAGTCTTTCTTTCTTTTTCTCATTTTTTTTGTGCTTATTTGCATCTGTAGCATTATTTTATAAATTAGAAGGAATGGTATATATTTTTTAAGACATCTATGATTTTTATGGAAATTTCTCCCTCATTTGAAGGGGGTTATTTCCAAATTATAGCCAGAATTATTTTATCTATACATTGGTTTTTTTCCCATTTATATTACCTCATTTTCTCTCTCTATTGCATCATCTCTAACACTACCATTCAAACAATAAATGAGAGAAGAATATTTTGCAAAATTCATGAATTGGCCTAATATTGGTTCATGAAATTTATTTGTTGACTGATTCACTATTTCTGACTCTACCTTTTCCCAAGTAATAGAAAAAGGAGGAAACAAGAGCAATAGGTGGGTGAATCTGACCTTACCAATATGTGTCCAAAGGAGGCAATATCTACAGATGTAAGTAGATACATCTACATTCAGTAGGTTTCTTTTTTGGTTCACAGGTGAAATAATTGACCTGCCTCTTCCAACTTTACCTCCATTAGCTATGGGGACAAATTGCACAGAAAATACACTTAATGTTTATTAGCTGTATTATATTAGTTATTATTAGTCACTTTTATTGCTATTTCTTAAGTTTAAATTTGCTTAGAAGCATCGAGTATATCTCTTTTTCTCTCTACTGATTGAACTCTGAAGGTTCTAATCTTGGCCAATACATTGATTTGCTTCCATTTTGTCAGTAAACATTTTGGACAGATGACAGTGAAACCTGTCTGGATGTACACTGATTATTGCAGTTTCTGCAGAACTGTGTGTAACTAATGTGATGTATGACAAGGTGACCCAGTGATAGTGATGGTAGTGATAACGAGTGGACCAGAGATCCCAGCACAGTTGTCACCTCAATTTAGTAAAGCAAAAGGAAGCTCTGCAGGATTTTTTTTCCCTTGGGTATCTTGTTTTTCACTTAGTTTGCTCTTTCATTATCATTATAAATTGAGATTTACTTATTTCCTCAATCGCATCGTTAATATGCTAAGACATGTCAAATATGTCTAATTACAATGAACAATTTGAATACATTCTATTTTAATCTTATTGATTATATTGATCTGTTCTAATCCTCAAACAACACAGCCAAAAATGTGCCATCCATTTCAGCAAATGAAACCTCTAGGTGAAGTTTAATTACAAGGCTTCTAAATGAAACAACTGAAGAGAGACAATGATCAATTGAAAATAGACCCTAATAGAGGATGAGCATTTTTCCTTACAACATAAGGGTTGGAATTATAAGCCACAGATGCCGGTTCCCAGTTCCCTGTGCCAGCTGGGGGTATATTTGATCCCACTCTTTCCCACTGGATCTGAAAACTGCTTAATTATCCTTGTATTCTAATGACTGTGTTTGAAGCAGGGCATCGAGATCTAAATCCTTTCTCTGATGCAAGGAAGGGTTCAGTTTATCTGGCTAAAGAGAAGATTGTTTTTTTCTTATGCAGATACATATTAGATTTTGATATAGTAAAAAAGAAAGCATATTTACATTCTTCCAATTAAAAAAATGCAGTAAATCTGCTGTGTATGTGTATGTATGTTTGTGTAGGGGATGTTAGGGAGAGAGAAGCAAACTGGCGCTTTTTCAGGGACAGTCTAGCTATTTGCTATTCCACAGTTGCTTCAGGAGTCTGTGGTGGCAGCTGGTAGTGCTTCTCTGATGGCCATGCTTCCAGGAAACAGCAGAGAGCTAAGACTTAACCTAAAACAATAAACTCAATCCTATTAACAAATTACTACTCCTCCCCCTTTTACACTGATCCCTTTCCAGAAAACATCTGTCTTCTTGGTCTCCCTTTTGGATGCATAAAGTCACTTCTAAAGTTCACAGCTTCCTGAATATTTTTCTGTTCTCTATTTAAAACTGTGTTTTTCCCACCATTATCTGACAAACTTTCGGCAGCAGAAGTTAGTGACGAATAATAGTGCCTACTATTTAGTTTTACTGTCTCTGGCAAGAATACTCTGCTCACATACTAAGCAATGAAGAAGATGCATGACTAATGCGGAGCAAATGTTATTGGGGGAAATGCTATGAAATAAGCTAAAACCTTTAGAGAAATTTAACTTTAATAATCTCATCCACCTCCTAGAGCCCTTTTTCTAATTTCTTATTTTGTGCTAGGATAGTATTTTATTTTATTTTATTTTAGCTCCAGGGTATTACTAGTTTTTCTCTTCTGTATGTTTTTTTTTTTTTCCCTCAAGAACCCCACCTTGCACTTATATTGCACATTTATCCATTTACAGTTAACTAAATACATTTCAAGACTCATTGATCTCTACCACTGCTTCCCCTCTCCTTTTATTTTCCCTGTTGAAATCCATGTTCTTAATTCAGATATATTTTGAATATATTTCTTTGAGGATTTTCTTCAGATAGATATCGAAAAGGTGCATTCTTTTAATTTTCGTTATTGTTCTAGATGCCTTTCTTTTGTCTGACACGTTTGGTATTTTGGTTGGGGACACGACAGCTGGATCACAGTCTGAACTTCTCCATAGGCTGTAGATGTTTTTCCTTTGTCTTCCACCTTCTGTTGCACATGAGAATTCCATTTATTTCTTTAATTTTTGCTCATGTGTAATCAGTTGTTATTGCCTAGAAGACTTTTCTTTTTCTTTTTTTCTTTTATTAGTTTGTAAAAGATAGGATTTTTACCAAGCTATTGCCTCTCTTTTCTCTGTTCATTCTCCAGTAACAGCTTGATACATAGTAGGTACATGAGAAACACTCGGAGTACATAAACAAATAATTGCTGAGTGCTTGCTAATGCTAGCTACTCTGCTAGTTAACAAAATAGGTAACCTCACCCCTGGCTCATTGAGTTTGGACTCTGATAAGGAAAAGTGAAGTTGATCATTTAATTATGGTAAGAAATACCTAGTTGGAGCTGTTTAGGGATTCAGTTAACTTTTCTCTGTAGAAGTAAATAAATGATTGTTTTAATGGACTGCGTAAAGTCATCTGGGCTTTTCCAAAAAACCTACAGTATTCTTTTCTCTGTTTACTTAAATCGTCATAACCACCAAATAAGAAAGAAGGTGCTATTCTCCTATTTTGCATCCTTGTTTCCTTCATCATTTGGGCATCTAGTTGGTTAGTTATTGCTAATACACACAGAAAGTGATTTTGCTGAACCTAAGCCAGCATTCGTGTCAATCTCCAATCTAGGAAAGATTTTAGGGTTCATCCAGCTCATGTCAGGAGCTAGAGAGTTATTAGATTTAGGGGTGGGGAGGAGTCAGAGATACCTGTAGACAGAAGAAAGAACATATGTGTAAGACTAGAAACAAAAAAGAGAATGAAAAGCAGGTAAGATATCAGGAAGTACATACAGTCATATTAAAAGTATGAACTTGAATGCAAGGAGGAAGGGCTGAAATGGATTCATGATGTGAACTGACCTGAAAAATCACTCTAGGAGGTTCTATGGACAAAAGCGATGCTGGACTGATCTGTTGTTACCTGATACACACACATGGAAAACATACAACCCTTATTTTTATGAAATGCTTTCCACTTAATCCAAAACAATAGCAATAAGGACAACTGTCTAAAAAATAGTCTAATAGTTATAATGGAGCCACTCACTTTTTGGAATGAAGGGAAATGTTCTCATATATTTTTGTACTTGATTCATATCTTGGCTGTCATAAAACATATTAGCCTTTGTTTAAGGTTTAGCTGCTTCTTCACTTTTGCAAGAATCTCTTTGGAAAACAGTTGGGTGTGGGAGGCTTCCTGAGACTTGCAGGGTATCTGCTGACGTTCTAACTGATATTTCCTTAAAAAATAAAATAAACCATGAGAACACTGGCCTGACCAAAATGGACAAATGTTCCTAACAAAATAGAAAAGCAGCTCTTTTTATTGATACACTTTAGCACAGTTGGCTAGGAAGAGGAGTATAATCAAAATACATCTTATTTGAGCATTTGTGAAACTTGAAAAGCTAATATTTTCAGGTTATTTAGAAATTATCACTTAGAGTAGTAATTTAAATGTTTGTATTCAAATCTTTTAAATGTCAATTAATATTAAGATGTGTAATTTAAAAATATACAGCTGTTCCACAGAAAGCTTTTGGGGTTCTCTTTTCTTCATTGAGAAGATCACAGTCAAAAGCTAGTGCAACACATCTGATTCTCTTCAAGCAATATACTCGTAAAGGCCAGAAAGTATATTCAACTTGTATGTGGTTTGTGAGGATATGTGTGTATGTGTTTGTATGTGTGCATGTGTTTGTATGTGTGCAGGCATATGTCCTACTGGGTTAGGTTGAAAACTTCTTCAATAAAAAATTCTACAACACATAATTTTGGTATGCTCTTTTTCTTTTAACATGGACCCTTGAAAATAAAGGACAGCTGCTACTTTAATGATTGATTAGCTGACTGGCATATTTCCTAGTTCTAGTATCATCTAGCTTTTTTTTTTTTCTCAGTTTTACTGGAATCCTGTTTCACTGTTTTCTTTAATTTTAAAATAATACAGGCACTTTTTTTTTTCCAGAAAAAAAGGCAACTATCCTAGAATGGCTTAAAAGTAATTTCAAAGTTCTTTCTCTTCAAATACACAACACTCCCCAGAGGCAAAAACATTCAACAGTTTGTTATTAATTCTTATAGATGTTATTTCGATTACTCTTGAATTATTAATTTTAGGCATTACTTGCTATTTGACTCTTTCATCCAATATGTGATTAAATAGAATATTATTTCTAGTTCTTCTCTCCTCAAAATATAAGATTCTATGTTTTTAAAAATTTTGTCCTTATCAAGATAATTTCTTTTGACTTGAAACTATGTAAGATGAGGACATTTGTTGCTCAGACTTCTATTCACCTCTCCTTTTCCCCTTAAACCTCCAAACATGCATCAGCGACATCTTCAGTTTTATTGTTTATTTAAACCTGTTTGCACTTCTAATCAGAGTTATGCATTCTCCCTCCCAGAGAACACTATCCTCAAAATCTGTGGGGAGTCACTCTTAACTGTATTAAATTGTTTTCATCTACATTATTCCATCTCCCCAATTCAATTCTTTTTCTGTCACAGCCACCCATACTTATATATATAATGCATGTTTTTCCAAAACTTATCTGAATTTTTCCGCTTTAATGTTCTTCATTTGGTTTTTATATCAGAGTAATGTTGTCCTCCTAAAATTAATTTGGAAGTATTTCTTCCTCCTCCATTTTCTCAAAATATTTGCATAGGACTTGTAGTATTTCTTCTTTAAATGTTTGACTAAATTCATAAGCAAAGCCATCTGTAGAAAACTACACATTTCTTCCTGTAGGAAGAAAGTGTTTTATCATGTTTAAGTTTTTAATAAATACAGGACTATTCAGATTTACTGTTTCATCTGGAGTCAATTTTGATAATTTGTGTGGTCAAGGAATGCAACCATTTATTCTAAGTTTCTAATTTATTGGCATTAACATTTTCATAATATTCCCATGTTATCTTTTTGTATCTCCAGGATTTGTAAAGATGTTTCCTTTTTCACTCCTGCTATTACTAATTTATATTTTTCTCTTTTTTCTCATGATGAATGTATCTACAGATTTATAAATTTTATTAATACAAAAAATAAACTTATTGTTTCATTGATTTTCTCTTGCTTCCTTTTTGTCTTGTCTTTATTATTTCCTTTCTCCTACTTATTTGAATTTAATTTGATTTTTTATTTTGTATTTCTTCTTCTGTATGTCAGTAGGGAAAAAAATTCTCTGAGCTTTCACTCATCTGAAATATAATTAATTTAAACAAAGTTTTTGTGATACAGAATTCTAGACTGACTGACACTTTTTCCACTTTAAAGATGTTATCCCATTGTCTTCTAACCTGTTTCTGATTAAAATGAAGCTATCATTAAAATTGCTGTTCCCCTATATTTAATAAGCCTTATTCATTGTTTGCCTTTTTTTTTTAAAGTTGACTTCCAACATGTTAATTATTATATACCTAAGTATCATTTTTAAAAAAAAATTATCCTTAGCAATTAGTCAAGCTTTTGGATATGTAGGTTTATATTTTTTCAAAAAATGTGTGAAGTTTTCAGCTAATATTAAAAAAAAATTTTTTCTGCACAATTTTATTTCTGGGATTCCACTTCTGTTATAAAGCTTAATATTGTCCAAAATGAAACATTGTTCATTGCTTTCAAAAAATTTTATTTCTTGATTATGCTTCAGATTTGATAATTTCTATCAATCTAAATTTATTTTTTCTTCTGTAGTCTCCAATTTGCTATTATGCTCATTCAGTAAATGTTTCATATTCTACATTGTCATCTTCAATTTTGAAATTTTCAGTTGGTTCACTCATATTGATTCAGTTGCTCTGCTGAGATTGCCTTCATTCATTATGTCAGTCATTTTCTTCATATAATTGAACATGTTCACAACAGTTTTTTAAAGTCCTTGTCTGCTAATTCCAGTATCACACAGTTTGTTTTTTGAATTGATTATAATTTTTCTTACTTCTTCACATGAAAAATTATTTTTTCAACTTTATGCCGGACATTTATTATGACATGTTGGAAGTTATCTGAATAATGTGGTATCTCTATAAAAGGTGTTAAGTTTTGTTCTGGCAAAGAGTTAAATAACTGGTAAATTATTTTATTCTTCCACACTTGATTTTATTATTTGTTTGAAAATCCTATTTCTGTTTTGACCTTATTGTTAGGATCTGACCTTTATCTAGCACATGGACTTTATTTCTAAGGCATGGATTACTGTGGTGCAAATTAATTTATCCTCAGCCAGGATTCCAACTTCTCCTAGCACTGTATGACATTTGGTATCTTTATTCAGCTTGCAGCTCCAGTAGCAGTCCCTCTCTGTTAGCCTCATAAGGGTTTGGCACATAAAACCACAGATCAGCCTTAGGCAAAGATTCATAGAAATCTCCATGTAGACAGCTGGTGCTCACCTCTGTGCATCTTTCTCCTCTCTTTCCTCTTCAGCGTTCTGCCCTGAAAGTTTCTACCATTTCAATCTCTGCCTCTTCATGTCAGCAAGAGCACTGTGCTCTGCTTTACCTCTTTTTCCCTGTGCCCTATTCTAGGAAGCACTCCCAAGTAGAAAAATGGAGGACAGATGAACTTCAACTTGAATGTTTCTCTTCTCTCAAGGATAGCACTCCTTTTGTCCAATATCTAAAAATAGTGTCCTTTCATTTTTAGCAAGGCTGGTACCAGTTATTCCATCATCACTGGAAGGTGAATTTGAGCTCTCATTAGATAATTTGGTTAATACCAAAGTTTTAGCATTTGATGTTGTTCTAATAATGGAAGCTACAATCATAAATGTAACTGATCCTTCAGATTAAATCTTTGTTTTCTGTTTTTAAATTTTCACTCTTCAAATCTGACAATGCTATAAGCTATCTAAAGACATTTCCTGTGTCTTTTTTTATTGCTAGATTTCTCTAATTTAAACTATAACTATAATAGATGTGTCATATTTTATATAGAGTAGAAATTAATTAAACATATTGTTAAATTACTTATTGCATTTTAATATTCCTTATATCTATCTACTTCTCTCCATCTGTACTAACACCACCATACTTCACACCACATTTAGGTATGACTTTTTCTTGATTGCAATTTTATTTTCACTACAGTTGACTTTTCAACCAGGCTAGTTCATCAGTAATGTATTCTTCACATTATAGTCATAGTGATTCTTTAAAATGTGTATATAATTATGCCATGTCCCCATTAGAAAACATTCAGTAATTATCTACTGTTTCTAATATAACATTCTATGACCTAGCATAACATTATAAATGATTATGAAATAATATCTCTTTAAAATCTCTTTTTTAAAATATATCTGATTTCCTCTCTTATCATTTCTCTATTTCCTATCCAATTCACATTCTATGGAATAGGCATACTTGAATATTGGCAGTGATCCTTAAAGCTCTGTTCTTTCTTATTAAACTTATTTATCCTGTATTACTTTAACATAATATTATTTCACTGTTTTAAATGCTTGTTTACTCACATTTCTTTACTCATTGTATTCTAACCCATTTGAGGACAAGGGAAGAACAATACTTAGTATGATTATTAGTCAACAAATAAATAGTGAATAAAATCTATTGCATCATCAAATAATGTTATTTAAAGCTTGTTGAATTCATTCAGAAGGTAAATGGGATGAATTAAAGGTTCATATTTTAAGGTATTTATAATTTTCATATTATTAATAAATAGCACCCAAGCACATTTAAAAAATATAAGTGATAGAATGGGAAGTCATTAACCTTTAAGCACTGAATGAAATTGTTTAGTACAATAATTAAAAATAAAATTAATGTTAACATCTTGGTGAACTGCATTGCAAGAAGTAAATGTCTGCTTTCATAGTGTAATATCTTCTATATTTTTTTACTGAATCTTATTTTTTTAGTTATAGAAAGCATGAATACTGATGGTTAATTACACAGAACTAAAAGAAATATTGGTGAATTACTGATCCTTACTTGTGGATAAACACTGCATTTTAATAAGAGAAAATGAGAACAATAAAATTTCAGTTAGTTAGATATAGATAACTCTAAGTACTAAAGTATTTTTGTTGAATGAATCAGATAATAAACCAGTGCATAAAGGTACTTATAAGATTTCTTCTCCAACATGAATCCTGACAAATGGATTTGAAGTACAGATAATTTGGAGTGCTGTTTTCAGAAGGGACCCAGAAAAATATTGTTCAATTTGAGATCCAGGCAGTATAGATTCTGATAAAAGCAATAAAGTGACCTTCAATCAACACTATCTTTGTTTTCCTGTCTGATATTGTCAAAAGTGTTGTGAGCAATAAGGGCAGAATGATCACACGAACAGATAAGAAATAGTAAGTTCTTAAAATAAACAACCATATGCTCCAGTTTTTGAGAAAGGAAGTAGCGTTTCCAGACAAAAATGGAGAAGATCTTTAGGGAAGTAGGCCAGGACAGAAAGAGATAAATAAAGAAAGAGGTATGGAAATATAAAAGCAAGTTTTTAAGAAGTTTGATTAAAATAGTGGCATAATGAAAAAAGAAAAATTATGCATTATTATACAACATAATAAAATTTTTTTATCATCTCATACTCTGTGCAGAACAGTACTGTCTTAGCCAGCTCTGGATGCCATAACAAAATGCTATACACTGTGTGGCTTAAACAACAGAAATTTATTCCCTCATCGTTCTGAAGGCTGGAATTCCAAGATCAAGGTGTCAGTATGATCAGGTTCTGGTGAGATCTCTCTTCTTGGCTTGCAGATGGTAGATTTTTTATTGAGTGCTCCCATGGCAGAAGAAAGATAGGAAGCAAGTTCTTTGGTATCTCTTGTTATAAAGGCTCTAAAACGCAATGAATTGTTTAACCCTCTGGAGTCCAAAAATTACTGAGGTCAGGGTTCTTAGAGAAATAAAAGGAGCAGGTAGTTGTGGAATGGAATTCTTAATTTTGAGGTTGTGGGGGATTATCAGTTATTGGTAACAAAGGTCCAGCTGTGACCATGCATAATGTGGATGGCAGATAAATTTATGTGATAATTCATTGGAGTAGAGAATATCAACTCCAGGATATTAGAAAGATCATCCATGGGAATATTAAAATCATCATGGTTCAGGACAGAAATATTGGAAAGAATGTCAGCAAACTAAGGGTCAAAATCTTCAAGAAATAAGGGCAAATGTAGATGACTCCAACATGATCAGGTAGTAAATGGAATAATCTGATAGCATTAACTTTGAATATGGCTTTCATATTATGCTTAATCAGTGCTATATTTTATGTTGGGCATTATCAAACAGCAAGTGTCCAGAGAAATGTACTGAATAACATAAAGTACCTAGAGACACATTCTTTCACTTATTTCATATATCCTCAGGGAGAAGAACTAGTTATAATGGATATAAGTTATAAGGTAAATGTCAGCTCTAAAAATTCAGCATTTTAAACAATGGTTTAGTTTAAAAAGAATGAGCCACAAGTCACCGAATGTTCAAACAAAGTCTGTATGACCATCTGTCAAGGATTCTGTAGAGATTACTTATTTTCATGGGAAGTATTTTTTACCACTTCAGTATTTTACCCTTGCAATAGAAATAGTAGGAAAATACCACACATTGATCAAATAACACACACACTCTCTCTCCCTCCCTCCCCATCTCCTACCCTCCCTTCTTTCTTTCTTTTCATCAAGTTCCCGGTAGTGTTCTAGCTGCAGTGGATAAAGAGTTAAAAATACATTGTCATTCTAGGTACTATAATTTGAGTGTAGGGCCAGGAAATCAAAAACTGGGTATGCGTATCTTCAAATAGAGTTCTGTATATGGTACATGAAAGTACAGTCGAGGATGACTTTACAGAAGAGAAAATTCTACAGCTGGCTCTATAGAATGAGGAAGATTTTGATGGTTTGAGAAAAGGAAAAGCAAATTATAGGAACCAGAAAAAGGATTTGCATAGATGTAGAGGCACGAAAGAGTAGATGCTAGGAAAAGGCCACGTTAAGTTTGATGGGGGATATTTGGGGTGGAGGAGGAGAGTCATGAGGATGGGTGGAAGGAGATGAGGCAGGGACTTAGGCAGGAGCTTGATCATGAAGATCCTTACAGTTATATTCTGTAACCAGAAAGTTTATGCTTTGTTGGTTGGTTGATTGCTTGCTTATTTTTCTTAAAAATGCAAATGTCTTTAGTGGGACAGTGGGGTCCACCAAGCTCTTGTCCCAGTAATCCTCCTAAATTCCATCTGTACCGACTCTTCCTTATCCTTTTTAATGAAGGTAAAATCCTTGTGCTCCACCCACCCCCCCCACCCCCCATCAGGTTCTTCTAAAGCTATATGTTCTCTTTTGTCTCAGAGTCTGGTTAATGCTGTTCCCTCTATTTGGGACGATCATTTCACTCAACATTCTCCATGATCTACTGCCTTTTTTCTTGTCATCCTCAATTGGAAAATTCATATGCAAGTTTCAAATTATGGTTGATTACAAAGCCTTTGCCTGACTGAAGCATTGCTGGGTCCTCAATTTATGGACCTATATAGGAACTTTGCTTCCATTTTTATGGTACACATTCATTCCACATGTCATTGTGAGCTAAACTTCAGTCTTCCATCTTTGACTATAAACTCCAGGAGCTCTGTATTCTCTTTACTGTTGGAACTCAGCCTAATGAATGGATGTATGAATGGGTGGGTGGCTGAATGGAAATACAAATCAACGTTATGAGAGTACGGAGTCTTTTCTGCAGGTGATTCAAGAACAGTGGATCAAACAGGGAAGTGACTCCATCCAATGCGTGTTTTAGAAAATTGTCTTTAGTGAGCCTGGGGAGGAAATTTGGACAGAGACAGGATTAGAGGGCAACTATCAGTATATGAGTTAAGAAGATATTTTAATAGTTTAGGAAAGGAGATTGTCAAGAAATAGCAGAGAGCATGAAGTGAAAGAATTAGATTACAGAGATATTTGATGGTGTACAATAACTAATTGGATGTATAGAATGAGAGAAGAGTGATGGTGATGATGAGGATGACACAAGCCTGGCTGATTAACTAAGTAGATGATGGTGTATTTCATCGGAACAAGTATTGAAATAAGAATAGTGGTTCAAGGCAATAGGTCCAGTTTTCAATAGGCTTAAGCTATTCATGTAGACAGAAAATTGACTTTACAATAGATCTCCCTACATAAGTTTGGACAGGAAATCTAAATTATAGAATCAGTATATAAGAGATAATTTTTAAGTAATGAAATGAATAAGGTTTTAGCAGGCAGAAGTATAAAATAAGAAGGGAATTGGGTAGGACATTACTTTGGGGAGCCTCAACCTAAAAGGATTGAAAAAAAAAAAAGCTGAGATAACAAATTTATAGGACAAGGAGAAAGTAAAATCTCCTGAAGCAACTGATCAAAAATATCAGATGTGGCAGGGAAGTCAAATAAAATAGAGACTGAAAAGTGCCCATTAGATTTCATCACACACAGGTTATTGTTGCCTATTGTCAGAGAGGTTTCAGTCAAATGGTAGGACCAGCAACCAGACCACAAAGGCTGAGGAGTGATTGTGAGGAAAAAAGTTAATAAGAGGATTGGTTCCTCCATAAAGAAATGTACCTGTGTTAGGAAAGAGAAGGAAAACACCATAAGGCATTCAAGCTGGTGAAAGGGTGTTTGTTAAAATGATATTAGCCTCAATTGCAGTGATATTCCAGAGCAAAAACAATTGTTTTGCATAATGGAACAATATCCACCAAATTCTATTACCTACAAAATGCAAAGTGCTCATTCTAAAAATATTAATGCTTGCCCTGTTAAAATGTATATAGCATCCATATTTTTGTTTCAGTATGAATGTACCAGTGTTTGTTATCTAATATTTTAATCTGAACCTTAAGGTGATAAAATCAGTTTGATAGGTACTAAAAAGTATTTTGTGACGTTGAATGGTTGTTGAAATCTAAAACATCTCTGACACTCTTTCATCAACAACTAGTTTGGGGTGCTGAATAGATAATGCGTGTGTATGGGAGTTTAATTTTAAATGTCTACATACCATTAGGAGACAGGATTTCTGTCTTGGTTCCTCAGTAGACAATTTATCATTGACAGTCACTTCCGTTAAGACAGCAGTCTAATTTTTAAACACTCCTTTCCTCACCTTCAACTAGTTACAATGTCACTTTGTGTATTGTCATAAATATTTCATGTTGGAAATTTGTCAGGAAGAGAAAAAAAGCAATATGCACATGGTTATTCCCCAAGGTCTATTCTGTAATACCTAAAGTCTCTTACAATAAAGAAATTAAGTAAATTATAATACACTAACTTGGTAACATATTATTGTCTTGAAGATTATCGTGAAAAATTTTGTGACATATAAACATGATATAAAATTCCATTAAAAAGACTATACAATGATTTGGTCATTACTATTTCAGCCATAAAATATGCATATCCCTATTGACAATATTTGAAAGATAATATGCAAATATAAAAATAGTTGAGACGTTTTTGATTTACAGGATATTTTATTTTCTTCAGAATTCACTTTGTTTTTCAATAAAAGACTTTGTCTTAAGCTCTGTTGCTGCTATTCTCCCAATTTATCCAACTGCATGTAAGAAAGCTAGGCAAAAATTGTCAGCAATTAATCTACAACACCAGTAATCAAGAGGTTTCTTAGTTTTTTCTAAATGATATTAAGGTAACACCTTAATATTATTTTCTCCACAGTATAGTCATCAAAGAGTCACCTTTCTCTACATGTAAATGGGCCATACAAATCTCTTTTTCCCTAGGATTCCACAAGTGACCTCAATGATTCTTTATCTACGACAGAAAATCCAAAGACATTTTGGTTTTCTTGAAGATTGCATTCTGCTCTTGGGTTAAAGAATTGCTGGGCACAAAGTTCCAACTTCACAGATGGTTATTAGACTTGAGTTGCCCTGAGACAGAATCCTTATGTTGTTCTGTGTTATTCTATATTTGGAACTAATTGTATTTTCACTCAACAAGGGGTTCAAACACATGCAATTAAAAACAAAGTGCTATTCTTCCTTTGATCTAATTAGAACTAAAAGTCATGAATTTTTTTGTTGTTGCTAGCTTTTAGAAATTTATTATTTAATTAATAGGCCTATAACTGGGCATCAAGCTAACATATATGAAAGTGAACTGAGAGAGAAACATGCAGCCCATGTCCTGGGTGAACTCATGGAGGCAGGCATGCATCAACGTCAGGTCCAGAGTGCCTTCAGACTGGTCCAGGCTGGTGGCCAGCAGGTGCGGGGCTACAGGGCTCATGGTAGAATAGGGTCAGCAGGATGCCACTCACACTTCAGCTGGTTGCCCAGTAAGAGTTTCACCACTTGTATATAATGGGACTTTTCTCACATGTTCACTTCTTTTAGCCTTTTGATTGCCGTCCTCAATATTCCTCCAAAGGAATTCTGGAATAAACACATTATGAAAAACTGGGCCTTTTTTTATTCCAGGATTCCCAAAGTCAACCTAGCAGCATATTAGGACTAGACGTGATTTCAAGCAAATCCTTTGAAGGGTAGATAACATTGCCTCAGCCTTGCAGGGAAGCTGTGAAGACAGTGGAGGTGGCAGCATAGGAAACAAGGGAGCAGTGGTATTTACAGATACTGGTTAAAAGCCACCACGGGGTCTGTACATTCCAAGATACTTCTGGGATATACATATTCTCTGTGCATGTAGATAAACCGGGTTTTGGCAGACTGGGGGCAGCTGTCTGATGGAGATGTAAGTGCTGGCTGCTGGGAGAGCAAAGGGGCTGTGATAGTATCTGTTATGCCACAGTTTATATAACTGTAAGTATACATGCTTTTTTTTTTCAGTTGTCTTTTCAATAAATATATTTCCTTATTTAAAAAAATGGGCCATGGTGACTTTGCTTGAAGAGCTATATACCGTGGTGACATTAATATGGCCTTCTTACGCTACTACCTTTCTCTGTAGTCCTTCTTGATCTCACATTCATAATATTGAGAAACATATCTCAGGAGGCCTGATGATGTTTTTTGATTTACTAGAAGATATCTTCCAATAACCCCGGGCACAAATACTGAACTAACATCTGGATGGATGGATGAGTTAACTTTTTTTTGACTAAAAGATCCAAAAGAAAGGCAGGATCAATGAGATAGGCTGATCATATCTAAGAGAGGCCCAGTGGTTTATCAACATCATTTTCTTTCTTGGCAAATCTCACTAAGCTCTGATACAAATTACTTAAGGTTTAATACAATATCAAATTTATGATTCTCCTCTAGAATATTAATTTATATGAAGTCACTGAATCATATAGTTTTGAAGTTAGAAGAAACTATGATGTTACTTAACTCACTCTTCTCATTTTAAAATTGAAGAAGCCATAGTTGAAGAGATAAAATATCTTCCCAGGAAAGTGTAGATTTAAAAATACGAAGGATGTTACTTTTGACTCTGCTCAATTATTTCCCTGACCCTTCTTCTTTACATGCTATTCAATTTTAATAGTGTTCCCCTCTGTCTTTCTGCAATGTGAATATGTTTTTATATGGTAGGCACTTATGGCTATATCAAAAAGAAAGTTCAAATCATGTTTCAAGTGGATGTGCCTTATGTTGTAGCTTATACAGCTTTCTATAGTATATTTTAAAAATTCCTTCTTATTCCATAATTAGCTCATACGGTAGTATAAGATTGATCGTTTGATTTTCTAAGTGGGTATAAAATTTTAAACATATACAGTGGTTCTAAGGAAAAGTACCTTTTTTTTTCCCCTTCAAAATTGTTCTTCATAGTGATATGGGATCAGGAAGGCAAAAAATCTCAATTTTCTAAACAGCGTACATGCACAAGAGGTCACAGTTAAGGTTACCTTGGGAGCTCTAATTCTGAATTTCCTGAATTTTGTGGGTTTAAATCATAATTTTAATGTTCCATTAATGCAATGTGCTTTTTTTCTTACACTGAATTGTTCTATGTCTTTTATTCTGCACTAATGGACATTGTGTTGATTTCTGTGAATATCAAGGCGAGTTCAATATTCTGGTAAAACTCTGTTTAGTTCATGTTTTATTTTTTAAATCCTTTTAGTCGAGTTTGACTAAGACAATTTAAAAGCTGTTCTACCAATAACTATTTTTTTATTTTATAGAAAAAGACCGAGCAATATGGTTTTGTATATTTAAAATTAAAATGTGCCTTCTCAAAACTTTGAAAAATTTATGATCTATTTTATTGCTTTAGTAGGTTTAAAATACCATTAAATCATTAGACCAGTATCTTTGTCATTCAAATTTAAAACCATCAGACTGTCCATCATAAAAAAAACCAACAAATAACAAAAACTTCAACTGAACATGAATATGAAGTACACTTATACTCACAGGGCAGCTCTTTAATTCTGAGATACTCTGTGAATTTCTTATAGGAGCGATCATGTTTTAATATAGTTTTGTATAATCAATCAGAGTTCTGAGTTAATTGATCAATGAATATTTATTGAACTATAGTTCTCAAGTTCCTAAACTTATTATGTTTATCTCTATTCTCTATCCAAAAATATGCCTCTTTATTTTAAGTCAGAGGTGGTACACACCAATTCCAGTTAGCTCAGTGATAGTTCTAGTACTAGGCATTATTCTGCAGCAAATTAAAAGGGAAGAAAGATGTAACTTGGTAATTATCTATAAACTTATTACAAGAAGACAGACTCTAAGCTTCGTGAAAGCAAGGACTGTGTTTTGTTTACCACTCTGAGCCAGTAGCTAAAATGTAACGCAATTTGAAATTGGCTCCCTAGATCTCAAAGTGGTGTGTTTACTACATATGACAAATCTAAGGTATTTCCTATACATATTTTACGTATAATTTTTTCTTAGAATGCAAATACTCGACATATAAAGTATATGAGTTTTTGATGCATTAGAATTAATAGCAACAGAATCATCAAAATAATTAATGTTGTATGAAAAATATGGAGAAAATCTAAATAGGTAAGCTACTTTCAAAGGGCTACATACTTCCAATGGGCCAAATATAGATGACTCTTAATGTGCCACAGTATTTAATTCTCATGTTCACAAGGTTATTCTTTGTTTTTTCAGATGTGAAACAATATTTTCATAGGTTAAATATCTTGGCAAAGGATAAAGTGGGGAATCCAGGACATGGTAACATAAAAAACTAAAATGCACAGCAAAAAAAATACAGTTTTTGGCATTATCAAAGTTGAACATCTGTATATTCCTTGACCGACAGTTTTATTCCTAAGTGTACATTCAACAGAAATATGTACTAATATTCACCAAAATTTATGTGCAAAAATGTCCATAGCCTTACTCATGATATCCAAAACTAAACTGCAAAATCTGCATATATATATATATGTGTGTGTGTGTGTGTGTATAAATATATATATATATATATATATATATATAAACTGGGTAGGTTCATACATGGAATATTATACAGTAATGCTAATGAACAAACTACACTTACATGCAATAAAAGAGAGAGATTTCAGAAACATAATGATGCACTGAAGAACGCAGATATAATTTTTTGCTATATGATTCCATTTACATAAGTTTCGGAAACAAAGAAAACTAGTTTGTGATTTTGAAGTTAGGCAGTGACTGGAAGGGGAACTCTTCAGGGTAATTTTGACTGGTAATTTTGTTTTTTGCTCTGAGTTTTGGTTATACAATGTGATCAGTTTGTAAAATTCATTGAACTGTACATTTATGATTTGTGAATTTTCTTATGAAAATCTACACTAAAATTTCAGTTAACCAAAAAAATGCTAAAATGAAAGTGAAATATATTCTGGGGTCATGTAGATTTAGGTCCAAATATATCTCTAGTTTTACTTTAAGTTGCTTTCCAATTTCAAGTGGGGAAATGAGGGTGGACCACCTACATTATAAAATTGCTTTAAAGATTAAGACCAATGATTATACTATTCATGGCATAAAATAAATATTTAGGTAATAACTATTAGGTATTTGTTTTTATGTAAAAGTTCAAATGCATAGTGAGCACAGAGCTGGAAATCATATTTACATCTGATTCTAAAGCCCACAGTTTTTCCTTAGGTCATATTATCTCTCCTACTATGACTTTTCTCTTAAGGAAGAATTACATGTTACAGAAATTAAGGAAAATCATTATAGCCTGGTATTTTTAAAAGCATGACTAGAAAAAGAAATTCAACTATTATCAATCACTTTCAGCCTAAACTTTTTTTTTTTTTCATGTCTAGGATGAAAGAGAAACATATTTCAAATTTAATTTGTTTGAACTCTCAGTGGCCTCAAAATGACTAGTCATGCCATTACCAGACATTCTCAACAGTGATTTTCATTTACCAGTTAGTATTTTCTTTCATGAGAGTTCAGGATCTGATGACTTGCAACTTAACTAAAAAAAAAAAAAAAAAAAAAACAAAAAAACAATTAAAGAGAGAAAAATTAAAAACGGTCTACCTAGATCCCTTTATAATCTTGTCATTCTGTCACTGCACTCCCAGGTAATGTTGAGTTCTCTTGTATAGCAGCTTGTATATTTCTCTGTCTTCTGACAAAACAGAAAGATGCTGACAATTTTTTTAGGGTACACTTTCTCATCTGTGCAAAATGTCACGATTTCTTGTTTGACTCACCAGGTCTCTTGCAGGTGGCTTTTGAATGACTCCAATTTCTCCTCTACCAACTGATTTGTTGAAATTCAAAATAAGTGAGGTTCATTGAAGCTAGAATACAGAATATCTGCCTGTCCTCATTTTAAGAAAGTGTAAATAAACTTCCTTGGCATATCTTGGATGTAAGTTAAAACATACAAATTTAACTGCATAGCAATGAGGGAAGACAGGTCAGGAGACAAATATGGAACATAGTTCGAGAACTGCCCACTAGTTCCCAGAAGGTTCTGAAAGGATTAATACAGATGTAGACACTGACCAATTAAAATAGTTTTGCGGGGATGAAGATTTCTCGCACATAATTCATTGCAATCCCTACCAGAGAAACTAGGGTAGTGATGGTGGGGTGTCAGGATTATAAGCACTGTGTGCGTTTACTACCCTGGGCCATAAATGGTTGTCCACTGATGAAGGTGAGTATTTGACATTTAGGACATGTATCCGTGAGAAAAAGAGACCTATTCTCTTACAGCTGTTCATCCATGAAGGTGAGCATGTGACATTTAGGACATATATCCATTTAAAAAGAGAAACCTAGTTCTTCACATTGATTCCACCTAGAATTTGTCATATAGTGAAGCCTTGGGATTGTGGATAAGACAGAATTAATGAATAAGAATAAAGTCCAACCAGGGTTGAGTGAAAAATTAACAACTGCAGGGAAAATAGATGCCTAGAAGATGTTTTTGTGACACTGGAACCATGTCTGATAAGCAGCAATGGAACACTGTAGAAATAAAATTTCAACTCTTTGTAGCCTAGTGCTGGTAGTAAGACTATTCTAAGCAAAAACAAATGAGGCCAGGCTCTTACAACACTTAGCATGCTTGTAAACTTTTTCTTTTCTGGGAATGTAGGCAGGGCTGCTTCTCATGAAAGTTCAGATATTTGGAATTCTGGGCAACAGAATCAGGAATATGAAGTTCAGTCGACACTTTCCTAAAATATTTTTTAAAACATAATTGTATTCATTTTTGGAATAGATTTTTTCCCCCAGAAAAGTCAAGCCTATAGAATAAGAGAGTAAATTAATGGTTGCCTGGAGTTGAGTGTGGAAATAGGGAATGATTGAAAATGAACACAAGGCAGCTTTTGGACTGAGGGAATTTTCTAAACCTGGTCTGTGATGATGGTTGCACAACTCTGTAAATTTACTTAAATTATTAAATTGTACAATTAAATGGATTTTAATGGTATGTAGATGGTACCTCAATAAACCTGTTTAAAACAATCTTTTAATTTAGACTTCTTTGGTTAACAAACTTCACTCCTCACTGTCTTTTCTTTATAATACACCATTTTCTTTACTTTTTCATTTTGTGTGATCCCTTATACTTAATAAAGATCCTCAAGAAACAAAAATCCCAAACCAGACTTAAGATTCCTTGACATCACTAAAATTATCATTTTTTCCCTCTTTTCACGGAAAGCAGAATAGAAAGACAGATTAAATCAGTGTCTGTTTGTCTTAAGCAAGACACAAAAGGTCTCTGGGCTTTTACCATATATATAAGCCTGTATTCTATAATGAAAGTGAGACTATGCAGTGCCTGCCAATATCTTTTTATAATCCTTTTTTTATGTTAAAATCATACTAGCCTGCTTTTTCACAGTTCCATAAAAGAACAGGAAAAAAGCCACCCTTTTTTGCCTTTTGTGTATGAGAGAATTGATATGGAATGACTAACCTTGAAGGAAAATAGAAAAAGTGTCAGAACAACACTCACTCTCACTTGAAAGCTTTCCTTGGAAATAAGTTTCACAATATGCTTTCCCAAAACTCCACCGTAGCCCACAGACGTAACTTTAACTTCTGCTTTACTTTTTCAAGTAAGCAAGGCCAATTCTTTGGGTCAAGACTATTTGATGATTGGACAATCCCACTATCAGGCAGAGGGCTTAAAGCAGAGAAGATGACATTTGCATATGCCATGCCCCTGAACTTTATAATATAGGAAAAGCTTATGGTAAAACACATGACACATCTTTATCTCTAAGATTTCTGCTTTTTCTTGTTACCAAGAGCAATAGAATTTAAATTATGGCCTGGATTTTGTGTGGGATGAAGCTCTAAATTTGGAAAAAATCAAGGGCAATTTGAAATAGTCAAGAAACATTTTCCAAGAAGAGCTACATGAGTGAAACTTTGACAGAACAATTGCATAATTGCAAAAGCTTTTGGAGACACTTTCAAGATGGTGGAGGAGTAAGACGTGGAGATCACCTTCCTCCCCACAAGTACATTAGAAATACATCTACATGTGGAACAACTCCTACAGAACACCTACTGAACGCTGGCAGAAGACCTCAGACTTCCCAAAAGGCAAGAAACTCCTCAAGTACCTGGGTAGAGCAAAAGAAAAAAGAAAAAACAGAGACAAAAGAATAGGGATGGGACCTGCACCTGTGGGAGGGAGCTGTGAAGGAGGAAAAGTTTCAACACACGAGGAAGCCCCTTCGCGGGCGGAGACGGGGGTTGGGCGGGGGGAAGTTTCTGAGCCACGGAGGAGGAGAAGAGCACTGTAACAGGGGTGCAGAGGGAAAAGCAGAGAGATTCCCACACAGAGGATCGGTGCCAACCAGCACTCACCAGCCTGAAAGGCTTTTCTGCTCACCCGCTGGGGCAGGTGGGGGCTGGGAGCTGAGGCTCGGGCTTCGGAGGTCAGATCCCAGGGAGAGGACTGGGGTTGGCTGCGTGAACACAGCCTGAAGGGGGCTAGTACGCCACAGCTAGCCAGCTAGCCAGCTAGCCAGGAGGGAGTACAGGAAAAAGTCTGGAACTGCCTAAGAGACAAGAGACCATTGTTTCGGGGTGTGCAAGGAGAGGGGATTCAGAGCACCGCCTGCCTAAACGAGCTCCAGAGATGGGTGCGAGCCGCAGCTATCAGCATGGACCCCAGAGACAGGCATGAAATGCTAAGGCTGCTGCTGCAGCCACCAAGAAGCCTGTGTGCAAGCACAGGTCACTATCCACATCTCCCCTCCCGGGAGCCTCTGCAGCCCACCACAGCCAGGGTCCTGTGACCCAGGGACAACTTCCCCGGGAGAACACACAGCGCGCCTCAGGCTGGTGCAATGCCATGCTGGCCTCTGCTGCCGCAGGCTCGCCCCACATTCTGTACCCCTCCCTCCCCCCGCCTGAGTGAGCCAGAGCCCCCTAATCAGCTGCTCCTTTAACCCCATCCTGTATGGGTGAAGAACAGACGCCCTCAGGTGACCTACATGCAAAGGTGGGGCCAAATCCAAAGCTGAACCCCAGGCCTCTGCGAACAAAGAAGAGAAAAGGAAATCTCTCCCAGCAGCCTCAGGAGCAGTGGATTACATCTCCACAATCAACTTGATGTACCCTGCATCTCTGGAATACCTGAATAGACAACGAAGCATCCAAAAATTGAGGCAGTGGACTTTGGGAGCAACTATAGACTTGGGGTTTTCTTTCTGCATCTAATTTGTTTCTGGTTTTATGTTTATCTTAGTTTAGTATTTAGAGATAATTATCATTGGTAGATTTGTTTATTGATTTTGTTGCTCTCTTCCTCCTTTTTCTTTTTACATAGATATATACATTTTTTTCTTTTTTTTTTTTATGAGTGTGTATGTATATGCTTCTTTGTGTGCTTTTGTCTCTATAGCTTTGCTTTTACCATTTGTCCTAGGGTTCTGCCTGTCCATTTTTTTTTTTTTTTTATAAAGTAGTTTTTAGCTCTTGTTATCATTGGTGGATTTGTTTTTTTGGTTTAGTTGCTCTCTTCTTTATTTCTTTTTTATTACTTTTTAACTTTTTTTATTTTTAATAATTTTTTTACTTTTTATTTTAATAACTTTTATTTTATTTTATTTTACTTTATTTTTTTCTTTCTTTCTTTCATTTTTTTCTCCCTTTTCTTCTGAGCCGTGTGGCTGACAGACTCTTGGGGCTCTGGCCGGGTGTCAGGCCTGGGCCTCTGAGGTGGGAGAGCTGAGTTCAGGACATTGGTCCACCAGAGATCTCTCAGCTCCATGTAATATCAAATGGTGAAAGCTCTCCCAGAGATCTCCTTCTCAACGCTAAGATCCAGCTCCACTCAACAACGAGCAAGCTACAGTGCTGGACACCTTGCACCAAACAACTAGCAAGACAGGAACACAACCCAACCCATTAGCAGAGAGGCTACCTAAAATCATAAAAAGGTCACAGACACCCCAAAAACACCACCAGTCATGGTCCTGCCCACCAGAAAGACAGGATCCAGCTTCATCCACCAGAACAGAGGCACTAGTCCCCTCCACCAGGAAGCCTACACAACCCACTGAACCAATCTTAGCCACTGGGCACAGACACCAAAAACAACGGGAACTACAAACCTGCAGCCTGCGAAAAGGAGACCCCAAACACAGTAAGTTAAGCAAAATGAGAAGACAGAGAATCACACAGCAGATGAAGGAGCAAGGTAAAAACCCACCAGACCAAACAAATGAAGAGGAAATAGGCAGTCTACCTGGAAAAGAATTCAGAGAAATGATGGTAAAGATGACCCAAAATCTTGGAAATAAAATGGAGAAAATAAAAGAAACAATTAACAAGGACCTAGAAGAACTAAAGAGCAAACAAACAATGATGAACAACACAATAAATGAAATTAAAAATTCTCTAGAAGGAATCAATAGCAGAATAACTGAGGCAGAAGAACGGATAAGTGACCTGGAAGATAAAATAGTGGAAATTGCTACTGCAGAGCAGAATAAAGAAAAAAGAATGAAAAGAATTGAGGACAGTCTTAGAGACATCTGGGACAATATTGAATGCACCAACATTCGAATTATAGGGGTCCCATAAGAAGAAGAGAAAAAGAAAGGGACTGAGAAAATATTTGAAGAGAGTATAGTTGAAAACTTCCCTAATATGGGCAAGGAAATAGTCAATCAAATCCAGGAAATGCAGAGAGTCCCATATAGGATAAACCCAAGGAGAAACACGCCAAGACACATATTCATCAAACTAACAAAAATTAAATACAAAGAAAAAATATTAAAAGCAGCAAAGGAAAAACAACAAATAATATACAAGGGAATCCCCATAAGGTTAACAGCTGATCTTTCAGCAGAAATTCTGCAAGCCAGAAGGGAGTGGCAGGAAATATTTAAAGTGATGAAGGGGAAAAACCTAGAACCAAGATTACTCTTTGCAGCAAGGATCTCATTCAGATTCGAGGGAGAAATTAAAACCATTACAGACAAGCAAAAGTTAAGAGAATTCAGCACCACTAAACCAGCTTTACAACAAATGCTAAAGGAACTTCTCTAGGCAGGAAATACAAGAGAAGGAAAAGATCTATAAAAACAAACTGAAACAATTAAGAAAATGGTAATAGGAGCATACATATCGATAATTACCTTAAATGTAAATGGATTACATACTCCAACCAAAAGACATAGACTGGCTGAATGGATACAACAGAAAGACCCATATATATATGCTGTCTACAAGAGACCCAGTTCAGACCTAGAGACACATACGGACTGAAAGTGAGGGGATGGAAAAAGATATTCCAGGCAAATGGAAATCAAAAGAAAGCTGGAGTAACAATTCTCATATCAGACAAAATAGACTTTAAAACAAAGACTATTACAAGAGCCAAAGAAGGACACTACATAATGATCAAGGGATCAATCCAAGAAGAATCTGTAACAATTGTAAATATTTATGCACCCAACATTGGAGCACCTCAATACGTAAGGCAAATGCTAACAGCCATAAAAGGGGAAATCGACAGTAACACAATCATAGTAGGGGACTTCAACACCCCACTTTCACCAATGGACAGATCACCAAAATGAAAATAAGTAAGGAAATACAAGCTTTAAATGACACATTAAACAAGGTGGACTTAATTGATATTTATAGGACATTCCATCCAAAAACAACAGAATACACTTTCTTCTCAAGTGCTCATGGAACATTCTCCAGGATAGATCATATCTTGGGTCACAAATCAAGCCTTGGTAAATTTAACAAAATTGAAATCGTATCAAGTATCTTTTCCGACCACAACGTTATGAGACTAGATATCAATTACAGGAAAAAAACTTTAAAAAATACAAACAGATGGAGGCTAAACAATACAGTACTAAATAACCAAGAGATGACTGAAGAAGTCAAAGAGGAAATCAAAAAATACCTAGAAACAAATGACAATTAAAACACAACAACCCAAAACCTATGGGATCAGCAAAAGCACTTCTAAGAGGGAAGTTTACAGCAATACAATCCTACCTCAAGAAACAAGAAAAATCTCAAACAACCAACCTAACCTTACACCTAAAGCAATTAGAGAGGGAAGAACAAAAAACCCCCAAAGTAGGCAGAAGGAAAGAAATCATAAAGATCAGATCAAAAATAAATGAAAAAGAAATGAAAGAAACAATAGCAAAGATCAAAAAAACTAAAAGCTGGTTCTTTGAGAAGATAAACAAAATTGATAAACCATTAGCCAGACTCATCAAAAAAAAAAAAAAAAAAAAGGGAGAAGACTCAAATCAATAGAACTAGAAATGAAAGAGGAGAAGTAACAAGTGACACTACAGAAATACAAAGGATCATGAGAGATTACTACAAGCAAGTATATGCCAATAAAATGGACAACCTGGAAGAAATGGACAAATTCTTAGAAAAGCACAACCTTCCGAGACTGAACCAGGAAGAAATAGAAAATATAAACAGACTAATCACAAGCACTGAAATTGAGACTGTGATTAAAAATCTTCCAACAAACAAAAGCCCAGGACCAGGTGGCTTCACAGGCAAATTCTATCAAACATATAGAGAAGAGCTAACACCTAATCTTCTCAAACTCTTCCAAAATATAGCAGAGGGAGGAACACTCCCAAATTCATTCTACGAGGCCACCATCACCCTGATACCAAAACCAGACAAAGATGTCACAAAGAAAGAAAACTACAGACCAGTATCACTGATGAACATAGATGTAAAAATCATCAACAGAATACTAGCAAACAGAATCCAACAGCACATTAAATGGATCATACACCATGATCAAGTGGGGTTTATCCCAGGAATGCAAGGATTCTTCAATATACATGAATCAATCAATGTGATAAACCATATTAACAAATTGAAGGAGAAAAACCATATGATCATCTCAATAGATGCAGAGAAAGCTTTCAAAAAAATTCAGCACCCATTTATGATAAAAACCCTCTAGAAAGTAGGCATAGAGGGAACTAACCTCAACATAATAAAGGCCATATATGACAAACCCACAGCCAACATAGTTCTCAATGGTGAAAAACTGAAACCATTTCCTCTAAGATCAGGAACAAGACAAGGTTATCCACTCTCACCATTATTATTCAACATAGTTTTGAAAGTTTTAGCCACAGCAATTAGAGAAGAAAAATAAATAAAAGGAATCCAAATTGGAAAAGAGGAAGTACAGCTGTCACTGTTTGCAGCTTACATGATACTATACATAGAGAATCCTAAAGATGCTACCAGAAAACTACTAAAGCTAATCAATGAATTTGGTAAAGTAGCAGGATACAAAATTAATGAAGAGAAATATCTTGCATTTCTATACACAAATGATGAAGAATCTGAAAGAGAAGTTAAGGAAACACCCCCATTTACCATTGCAACAAAAAGAATAAAATACCTAGGAATAAACCTACCTAAGGAGACAAAAGACCTGTATGCAGAAAGCTATAAGACACTGATGAAAGAAATTAAAGATGATACAAACAGATGGAGAGATATACCATGTTCTTAGATTGGAAGAATCAACATTGTGAAAATGACTATACTACCCAAAGCAATCGACAGATTCAATCCCTATCAAACTACCAATGGCATTTTTCACAGAACTAGAACAAAAAATTTCACGGTTTGTATGGAAACACAAAAGACCCCAAATACCCAAAGAAATATTGAGAAAGAAAAATGGAGCTGGAGGAATCAGGCTCCCGGTTTTCAGACTACACTACAAAGCTACAGTTTTCAAGACAGTATGGTACTGGCACAAAAACAGAAATATAGATCAATGCAACAGGATAGAAAGCCCAGAGATCAACCCACGCACATATGGTCACCTTATTTTTGATAAAGGAGGCAAGAATATACAGTGGAGAAAAGACAGCCTCTTCAATAAGTGGTGCTGGGAAAACTGGACAGCCACATGTAAAAGAAAGAAATTAGAACGCTTCCTAACACCATACCCAAAAATAAACTCAAAATGGATTAAAGACCTAAATGTAAGGCCAGACACTATAAAACTCTTAGAGGAAAACATAGGGAGAACTCTCTATGACATAAATCACAGCAAGATCCTTTTTGACCCACCTCCTAGAGAAATGGAAAAACAAAAATAAACAAATGGGACCTAATGAAACTTAAATGCTTTTGCACAGCAAAGGAAACCATAAACAAGATGAAAAGACATCCTTCAGAATGGGAGAATATATTTGCAAATGAAACAACTGACAAAGGATTAATCTCCAAAATTTACAAGCAGCACATGCAGCTCAATATCCAAATAACAAATAACCCAATCCAAAAATGGGCAGAAGACCTAAATAGACACTTCTCCAAAGAAGATATACAGATTGCCAACAAACACCTGAAAGGGTCAACATCGCTAATCATTAGAGAAATGCAAATCAAAACTACAATGAGGTATTACCTCACACCAGTCAGAATGGCCATCATCAAAAAATCTACAAACAATAAATGCTGGAGAGGGTGTGGAGAAAAGGGAACCCTCTTGCACTGTCTGTGAGAATGTTAATTGATACAGCCACTATGGAGAACAGTATGGAGGTTCCTTAAAAAACTAAAAATAGAACTACCATATGACACAGCAATCCCACTACTGGGCATATACCCTGAGAAAACCATAATTCAAAAAGAGTCACGTACCACAATGTTCATTGCAGCTCTATTTACAATAGCCAGGACATGGAAGCAACCTCAGTGTCCATCGACAGATGAATGGATAAAGAAGGTGTGGCACATATATACAATGGGATATTACTCAGCCATAAAAAAGAAACAAAATCGAGTTATTTCTAGTGAGGTGGATGGACCTAGAGTCTGTCATACAGATTGAAGTCAGTCAGAAAGAGAAAAACAAATACCGTATGCTAACACATATATATGGAATCTAAAAAAAAAACCAAAAAAACCTGTTTCTGAAGAACCTAGGGCCAGGACAGGAATAAAGATGCAGACGTAGAGAATGGACTTGGGGACACAAGGAGGGGGAAGGGTAAGCTGGGACGAAGTGAGAGAGTGGCATGGACTTACATATACTACCAAATGTAAAATAGATAGCTAGTGGGAAGCAGCCGCATGGCACAGGGAGATCAGCTGGGGGCTTTGTGACCACCTAGAGGGGTGAGATAGGGATGGTGGGAAGGAGATGCAAGGTGGAGGAGATATGGGGTTATAGGTATATGTATAGCTGATTCTCTTTGTTATAAAGCAGAAACTAACACACAATTGTAAAGCAAATATGCTCTAATAAAGATGTTTTTAAAAAAAAGAAAGAAAAGAAAAAGAAAAGAAAAAAAAAAGCTTTTATTTAAACTTCATACAGTAAAGCAACCTGAACAGATATACAATTCTTCAAATATAGTTGTTTTTTTTTTAATTAATTAATTAATTTATTTATTTTTAGCTGTGTTGGGTCTTCGTTTCTGTGCGAGGGCTTTCTCTAGTTGTGGCGAGTGGGGGCCACTCTTCATTGCTATGCGCGGGCCTCTCACTATCGTGGCCTCTCTTGTTGTGGAGCACAGGCTCCAGACGCGCAGGCTCAGTAATTGTGGCTCACGGGCCTAGTTGCTCCGCGGCATGTGGGATCTTCCCAGACCAGGGCTCGAACCCGTGTCCCCTGCATTAGCAGGCAGATTCTCAACCACTGCGCCACCAGGGAAGCCCCAAATATAGTTTTTTATTCTATATGCCCAGTACATGTGAGAAAGTACAAGTTTGAAACCCCAAATTTTTATTTCTTCTCAGGTTTCCTAAGAGATTTTAAAAATTCTATTATTGTCACAATACTTTGTAGTTATTTCTAAGCTATGACCCTCTTTTACTTATTTTCTAGAAATTTTCATATACTGGGTTTGTCACAGGAAAATATTTCTTCATGAAAACTTTAATTTTAGGCTCTGTTTTTCTCTTTCATTTTATTTATTTTTTAATTAGTATCAATTATCTGAATGCTAGCTCTCTATTCTCTGTCCTCCATCATGTTATCCTTTTATTTAATCTTGTACATCCCTTTGGCCTTCTCGTCTGTAATCTGAGAAGGTTTCTCCCTCTTTTTTCCCCACATCTGATTCCATTTTCTACAAAATAAATCCTGCATTTACTTCCTCCAATGTATGTTTATTTTTAGTTTTGTATTTTTAGTTTTGTGGTAAACATTCCCATATCACTAATTTTCTTTAATCTCATGCTATTGTATATATATAAATATATTAATCTGTTGGCTCCTCATGGTCTTCTGCCTCTTCAAGGAGACCATGCTTTTTTTTTATTGTAGTTAAAAAAAACATATAAAATTCACCACCTTGGGACTTCCCTGGTGGTGCAGTGGTTAAGAATCTGCCTGTCAATGCAGGGGACACGGGTTTGATCCCTGGTCCAGGAAGATCCCACATGCAGCAGAGCAACTAAGCCCGTGCACCACAACTACTGAGCCTGCACTCTAGAGCCTACGAGCCACAATTACTGAAGCCTGTGTGCTGCAACTACTGAAGCCCGTGCGCCTAGAGCCTGTGCTCTGCAACAAGAGAAGACACTGAAATGAAAAACCCACGCACCGCAACGAAGAGTAGTCCCCGCTCGCCACAACTAGAGAAAGCCTGAGCAGCAACGAAGACCCTACGCAGTCAAAAAAAAAAAAAAAAAAATTCACCATCTTTACCATTTAAAAAGTACAATTCAGTAATGTTAAATATATTCACACTGTTATGAAACAGATCTCTGGAAATTTTTCATCTTGCAAATCTAAAACCCTGAACCCATTAAACAACTACAGCTTTCCCCCTCCCCCCAGGCCCTGGTAACTACCATTCTGCCTTTTATTTCTATGAATTTGACTCCTTTATTTACCTCATATAAGTGGAATCGGACAGTATTTGTCTTTTTGTAACTGGCTTATTTCACTTAGCCTAATGTCTTCCAGGTTCCTCCATGGTGTAGGATGTAACAGGACTTCCTCCTTTTATTTCCCCCTCAGCTTTACTGAGGTATAACTGACAAAACTGTAAGATAATTTAAAGTGTGAAGTGTGATAATTTGATATACATAAACATTGTGAAATAATTCTTTGCATTGAATAATTAAAGACATCCTATCACCTTTCATTTACCTTTTTTTTTTTTTTTTGGTAAGAACAGTAAAGTTTTACTCAGCAAACTTCAATTATACGATACGCTGTCATCAACTATAGTCACCATGCTATGCATTAGATCCTCATACCTTATCCATCTTATAACTGGAAGTTTGTATCCTTTTATCAATCTCTCCCTGGCTGTTTTTCACTTAGTATAATGCCCTCCAGGGTCATCCATGTTGTTGCAAATGACAGGATTTTTTTTTTTTTTTAAGGCTGAGTAAAATGGCTATAGTGAATAGTGCTACTATACACATGGGAGTGCAGATACCTCTTAGAGATTCTGATTTCAATTATTTTGGATATACCCAGAAGTGGGATTGCTGGATCATACAGTAGTTCTATTTTTAATGTTTTGAGGAACCTCCATGCTGTTCTCTATTACAGTTGCACCGGTCTACAATTCTGCCAACAGTGCACAGGGATTCCCTTGTTTCCACATCCTTACCAACACTTGTTATTGGTAGAAGTGTTGGTAGAAGCCATCCTAATGGGTGTGAGGTGATATCTCATTGTAGTTTTGATTTGTGTTTCCCTGATGATTAGTGATGTTGTGCATCTTTACATATGCTTATTGGCCATTTGTATGTCATTTTTGGAGAAATGCCTACTCAAGTCCTTAGCCCATTTTCTTAATTGGGTTATTTGATTTTTTTGTTCTTAACTTGTAGTAGTTCTTTATGTATCCTGGGTATTAACTCTTCGTTACATACATGATTTGTAAATATTTTCTCCCATTCCATAGGTTGTCTTTTCACTTTATTGATTTTGTTCTTTGATGCACAAAACTTTTTAATTTTAATGTAATCTTATTTATCCATTTTGCTTTTGTTTCCCATGCTTTTGGAATCGTATCCAAGAGATCATTGCCAAGTCCAATGTCATGAAGACTTTTCCCTGTGTTTATTTCTAGGAGTTTTATAATTTTAGGTCTTTAATCTATTTTGAGTTAATTTTTGCATATGGTGTACTCAGTGTTATTCTTTTGCATATGGATATCCAGTTTTCCTAACACCATTCACTGAAAGAGACTGACCCTTCCCCATTGAGTGGTTTTGGTACCCCTCTTGAAGATATTTTGACCATGTATGCAAATGTTTATTTCTGAGGTCTCTATTACATTTACTGCTACCTATACCCTTTAATTCACAGGATGAATTTATGATTGAATTGGACACCTGAGAGAGAAGACTGTATTCTGGAAGCAGCAAAAATACTCTGTACCTGCATCAGCAGGGAGTTTCCCTTCTATCACAAGGTCTGTGCTTTGGTCTAGTCCTTGGCAATCTTAAAGTCACAGCCAGAGTATATTTTTTCTTAATTCTTTTTCATCAGCCTTATCATTATAAAGTGATACTTTAAATAAAGTGATCATTTAAAGTGTACATATTCCTCTAACTGCCTGGCATATTAATTTTGCATACATATTTATGTGAGTTGTAACCTAGTTTTGTAGTCCTATAGGCATTTTAACCAAGAAAATGTGGAACTTAATCAGGGGACACTTACAAATTTCCAGGTAAGCAGTGATTGTTTAAAACATCTTCAATTAGAATACTTAAAAATGACTAATACCTGGTTACTTTATAGATTATTTTATAATCTGATGTACAGTGAATCAACAACTCATTATCAGGAAACCAATCTTCTATTTCTTTTAAAGATGTCTTAAGTTTTTTCCTAGCTAACTATAAACATTAGGCCCTATTCAGTTATATTCCTAAGAAGATTAAAATTTGTATGACTCAGCCCAGTCCAGATCTAGATCTAGATTGGAATACACATCCCATTTTTAGGAAAATGTCATGGTTTGTATCTCCATATGGCAAACATCTTTCCAGCTTCATCATCCTTCTGATCCTGCCTACATTCACTCTGGTATAACTCATTTTCTCTTTAAATTTTTTTTCTACAAGTTGCTCTTCAATCCCTTCACGTTCCTCTTATCTAATCATTCCTAAAACAAGTTCATCATGATCCTCTACTCTTCTTATGAAAATGAGTCTCTAGGCCTTGGGGCTTGTTCAACTGTTTGTTGAACTACACTTATATGATTTTCCCCTGTAACATGATTGAATTTCTAATGACCTTGTACATAGTCCACCTCTTCCTCAGTGCTAACACAACCCTGACCACCCAGAAAGAATTTATCATCGCAATAGGTTTAGCATTGTCTTCTATGTCTACATACATGGAATCCGGTCTTTTTATTCTAATGCTATATAATAACATTAATATTGATTTTGAAAAATAATTTCAGATTGTCTTTTATAAAAATCATCTGATCTTTAAGGTATGTAAAGACAGAAAGGTTAGATCCCAAATAAAAGTAATTACATTTCTCCAAATTTTCTCAATTCCTTTATATTCTTCACCTAAGACCACATATTAATAGTTAAGGAACTAACCAAGGAAGAAATATAACTCTTTATTATAATTTTTGCCTGTACTTTTTTTTATAAAGAAATGCTTCTAAACTCAATAAAAGAAAATTTCTTCACAAATATTTTGTTTAATATGCTAAAAATTTCACAACCATTTTGATGGTTCTACACAATTTAATGCCATGTATTAGGTGATAGGAATAGAAAATTAATGTACTATGACTTCAGTGGGCTTCTAATTTTGTGAAAACAGAAGATAAGTTCATAAAAATATGAGTAAAATATATGCCAAAAGATGAGTAGTGAAACAGGCAATAATAAAAGCTAATTATCTGGATGACTTTTGCTTTGAAATAAAACATGGCCATTTATAGCACTGACTATAATTAAACAATTTCAGATAAAAATGTTATTCCTGTATCCATTAATCAGCAATATTGCATTACGATTTTAAATTAATTTAAGTATTATTGCAGTCTCTATAGTTTACTGTAATTCATTAACTTAAAGTGAAGTCTCCTCTTGAAGCATCAAGGTTAAACGAAAGTGTCCAAAAATATGCCTCTATTTTCATAATTTACTGTTCATTATAATTTAAGAATTATCTGAATTGTATTTAGGCCCAAATTAATATTTATAATTCAATGATAGGTTATGGTATGAAGAAATACAGTAAGGTTATAAGGTTAGTGAATTTAAATACATATTTTGATTTAGTAGTTTAGGGAATGGCTTTGGAAAATGCATTCTAGTAAGCATCTTAGGGAATTCTGATGTGGGTGGTCAAAATCCTCACTTTTCAAAATTCTGACCTAGCAACTCATGGAAATAAAATTATAACAAAAGGTGTAGACTTTAGACGATTTGCCCGAATATCATTAGCATTTCCAATAACTGCTAAGCATCTTTGATCCGGGTGTTTTCATAGCATATAGATACAACATGTCCAAAATGGAGTCATCCATCTCCCAAGCATTCTATTTGTCCCTATTTCTTACGTCATTCGTAACACATTTATACTCACTGTACTCTTTCTTCTTCTCCAGCCTTGTAGCCAATGCTCAGTTTCAACTGTCCTGAAACTCATTCCACTTCCCTGGACTACTGGATTAAATTTCCAGTGACTTCTTAACCCCCTGTTCTAATCCACATAGCAAAATGGTGTCAGACTAATTTTCCTTAAGCCACCCCAATCATGATACATTTTGAATAAAATCTTTTAAAGAGTCTTCATTATATACCAAATGAAATACACCTTAATTTTTTATGTGAAACCTAGAATTATCTCTCCCCGAGCTGACTTTTCAGTTTTATCTATTCATATTTCTTGTTACATGATCTGTTTTATTTTGCTTCAAACTAGAAACCAATTGAACTGTTCACTATACACTACTTGAGTTACTCCACTTTCCCATTTTATGTTTATGAAAGCCCCAGGTCAGAACACTTCCTGATTTACCCACCTGAAAGCAGTTCTTCTAAAACCACATAATAACTTTTGTTCTTTTCCCATTAATCTTATATTTAATATTATGTTAAATAATGACATATATAAGTCTAATTTTCTTTTTTAGAGAATTTTTCCAAGAGTGTGGCATCTATTTCAACTTCATACACCCTCAGAACCTTTTTAAAGCTCTCTACAGAATAGCCACTAAAATTTTCAACAAATTTGTCTGGGTTCCCTATTTCAGCTTTTACTTCTTTTGAACCAGTGCCCACAAGATAATACGTATTATTTCACATCAATAGAATGTATAGAAATGCAGTCATTGCATTTAATGCTTAATAAACACTTGCATAGAACTTACTTTTGCCCGACATTCTTTGTATTATTAAAGATATTGCATATATTCCATGGGAAATTCTCAATGTTATTTTATACATAAGGTGGCTATGTAAATCACAATATATTTTACTCAAAGCAATATTGAATATATCAGTACAATATAGAAAACTGAGCTTTATGTAAATTAGAAATATTCTTCCATCATATCAACTATAAAATAAAGTATGGGAATTTAAATCAACTGTAAAAACTAACATTTACTTTACAGTGAAAATAGGTATAATATAGGTAATTTAAAGAGATATTTTCAGGTTATGAACTCTTGAGGTTTCCATGAGCTCTTTACGCAGATACATTAGCTTTCTATACCTGGTCATGAAGAATTATATAATAGTCTATGTACTGCTAATTGATTTAAAATTATCATCTAATATGGCTTTTCCTTTAGAAAGTCCCCTAAGTGTAAAAATAACTATGTGATGGGAATGATTATAATTTCTTGAACATCTATGGAATTTAATTTGCATGTAGATTCTCATTTTGAACTAAAACTAGGCTTTCTTTATCTATGGAGGATCATCAGTGTGAATTAGTCCTGTATTTATACTCGAACACTTTCGTTCATACTTTTGATGCATACATAGAATTGGCAAAAAGAAAAATTTTTTTAAAGAAAAGAAAGTTTATAATCACAAATTTCAAACCAAATATCCCCCGAATCAGGTGGGAGAGAACATAATTAGTTAAAATTTGGATAGGGAGTGGGTGGGTGGCAAGGGAATGTGAAAAATATTAAAATAACTTTTCCTCTGTAATTATTTTGTTTTATGAAATTGGTTTTAAAATATTTGTTTTTCATTTAATGTTACTTTGACTCTTAGGTTTTAACAGTTTTAATAAGCTATTAGAAAATTTTGTGTAGATGTCACATAGGTAATTAATAGTATGTGTCAGCTGTTATTTAATAGAGTTCATTGTCATATAGATAGTGGATAAAGACATGGGACTGGAAGTTATTCTGAAGGTGAGGACAGTAGAGAAGAGCTGAGGCACCTTGTTCATTCTTGGGGCATTCCAACCTTTAGGGGTAAAGCAGTCAATCATTTCCTCCTCCATGACTTTATTTGCCTCAGGCAGATAAGACTTGGTACCTTAATCATATTTGTAATGAAAACATTTTATGGATGTCCTTACAGCTATCTTACTTAATGGAGAAAGGTATAAAAAGAAAGAAAGAAAAGAAGTCAGAGAAATAGGAAAATATCAAGTAGAGTATGTGGTTAAAAGAATTAAAAAGAGAAGTCCAACCCTCCATGCCAGCTCTAGGCACATGAGGCTACTACCTCCTAGGTACCTGCAATAATAAACAGAATAATACATGCATTGATTACTACATTCCAGGCACTGTTTTGAACAGTTTATTCATGTTCATATCCTTTAATCTTCACAAAAATGCCTTGAGGTGGGAACTACTATTAGTTTTACATTATAGATGAGGAAATTGCAATGCAGGGAGGTTGAGTAGTTGCTAAACACCACAGAGCCCTGTAAGTAGTGGGAGTGAGGAGTCAACCCAGGTAGTGAGAGACCACCTCAGGAAGGGTAGAAGCAACTCAGATAGTCTAGCTCCAGCATCAGCATCCAGGATTTTTTAATTCTCTTTTTGTTACGGGTTGAATCATGCCCCCTAAAAAGATATGGTGAAATCCTAACTCTCAATACCTCAGAATGTAATCTTTTTTGGAAAAAGGGTTATTGCAGATATAATTAGTAAAGTTAAGATGGGGTCATACTGAGTACAGTGGGCCCTTAACCCAACATGACTGGTGTTCTCTTAAGAAGAGGAAAGAGAGACAAAGGAGAATGCCAAGTGAAGACACAAGACACACAGGGAGAAGACATCCATGTGACAACAATGGATGAAGAAATTAGAGTGATGTATCTATAGGCCAAGGAAAACCACCAGAAGCTAGGACAGAATCATGGAACAGCCTCTCTCACAAAGCCCTCCAGGAACAATCAACCTTGTTAGCATCTTGATTTTTGACTTCTAGCCTCTATAACTGTGAGAGAACACATTTCTGTTCTTTTAAGTCACCCAGTTTGTGGTACTTGTTACATCAGCCCTAAAAAAACTAGCACACTTTACAGACATTCTCTTTCTCAGAATTTTATTTTGACATTCAGTCCTTATTTTGCATTTTATGGTAACCCTTGCTTTCATTCAATATAAATAGCTGACTGTCTACTATATGCAAGAAAAACTGTTGAAAAATTGTGAGAAATGGCATAAGGTTGGAAATGATAGAATATTTATTGGAAATAGTAATAGTTCATAAGGATGTAAGTAAAGAAGACACACATGTACTGGTTTCTGAAGTAGGCTGTTATTGAGTGATAGAATAGGAAATTTGGACTTTGTTTTGCTTCAGAGTGTCATTGTAAGTGTCTGGCCTGAGGCATAATGCGACAAGAAGTGTGCTTTAGGAAGATCAACATAACAGCAAAAATTAGATCTTATGGAGTAGGAACAACTGGAGGCAGCATGAATAGTTCGGAGACTGCAAGTCCAGGAGGTAGTAGTGTAGGTAAGACACGTGAAGACAACTAGTATTTGAGAATAATCTTTGAAAAGGATTCTGGGGAAGGAGAACACAGAGGATATAATAATTGCGTATGTAGAAACAGGGAAGACAAAGATAATTTCATGTTTCCATCCTGGGTGAGTGAGACTCTAGCTGTGGCATTCCAAAGACAGTTTGTGGCAGAGATGTATTTTGTTTTATTCTGTACTTAATGTTGATCTTTCAAAGTTTGCATTACTGGTGACACAACTTAAATTATAATATCTTAAAGGTAGCTAGAAATGCATAACCTAATGTAGAAGAGAAACAGAAATAATAGCAGCTACCATCATTTGGCTGACTGTGTAGTCTGGGCCAATACTTCTGTGAACCGCAACCAATATTACACACACTTAACAGATAAGGAAATATGAGGCAGATGACGGTAAAAATAATTTACCATTGCTGCACTATTAGTAAGTGAAGAGCCAAGACTGGAACTCAGGTTACCGTACTTTGGACTTCGGAGTCATCCTCATTTTAAAAATGATAGCTAAGGGGCTTCCCTGGTGGCACAGTGGTTAAGAATCCGCCTGCCAATGCAGGGGACACGGGTTCAAGCCCTGGTCCGGCAGGATCCCACATGCCGCGGAGCATCTAAGCCCGTGTGCCACAACTACTGAGCCTGTGCTCTAGAGCCCACGAGACACAACTACTGAGCTTGCATGCCACAACTACTGAAGCCCGTGCACCTAGAGCCCGTGCTCTGCAACAAGAGAAGCCACTGCAATGAGAAGCCCCTGCACCGCAACGAAGAGTAGCCCCCGCTCACCGCAACTAGAGAAAGCCCGTGTGCAGCAACAAAGACCCAACGCAGTCAAAAATAAATAAATAAAATAAATAAATTTATTTTTAAAAAAATGATAGCTAAATTAGATAATTAGATGAGATTCATGGAAACTTAGAGAGTCAGGAGGGCCAGAATCATAGTGTTCAAGATATATGAAGTAACACACTCCAAAGGGAGTATTTTCAAGCTACCTAGAAGAGAGTGAAATCTTCCCTGCCTAGCCTTGGGTGTTTTTCTTTTTAAACCAGAGATTATTTTAGTTGAAATGACCATCAAATGGCTCTACTATCCATTTTATATCCATTAGATTATATATATATATACCTTGAACTATTATTTATATTTAAAAATTTAAGAATTTTAAATAGAAAAGACATAAAGGTCTTACGCTACAAGGTTAGTCAGAAATGTACACATAAGGCTCAAGTCATTTAAAAGTGTGTTATTCTTTTCCAGGATAGATGAGAAAAAACTTTCAGTAAAATGTAAATAAAATAATAGTAGCAGTGTGCCAGAAGGGATATAGTGTTCCATGCATGTTATATTTCCCTGGAGATTTTGACTGAATGGATTACCTTTTCTACTCCTCCCCTTAACCAGCTTTGACATGAGTGTGGTAGACTGTTAAGTTTCTATATTTAGCCTACAGCTGAGTGAATTTCATTGAAGTGTGAAGTAATTTTAAATATGTTTTGTACACAAAATTTGCTGAATTTTAAAGCGCTTTGACATCACAGTGAATAAAAATTGCTCAAAACAGCATCAGTGAAGTTAAATACACTGGCCATGTGTGCTTTTTAAAATATGGAATTATGCTATTATTTTGGGCCCATATGGGAAGCAACATTTTTTTAATTATAGTCAAAGCTAAATAATTTGTATAAAAAAGAAATATTTGGCATAGTAATAGATAGTATTTAAAATAAGTCTCGTCACCATAACCTTAATAGATTCAATAGAAAAACAACGGTATAACGGTTAACTAAATGCTTTTTGAGCTTTCAGCTTTTGCAGAAAGCAATGGTGGTCTTCAGTTCACTGAGAGTAAATTGACCTGATTTCTCTGCAAGGCTTAGTCTATCACAGGTATTTTTAGCTAAGCCAGTTTCTGTGAGAAATATACCATCATAATCTACTTTAGAATATTATTTGGTAAGGATTATAGCAGAAATACAAATTATTTATAAAAGAAGGAAAATATTACTGCTGTGATTCTATGACAATGATGGTTATTTAACTTTCTTTTTAGCTATCTGCAAACCCAAAGATAATAACCAAGCACTAATGTTAAGACATGTCCATTAGAAAAAGGAAATTATATCTTGAGCAGTAAGTAGTTAATGAACAATGGAAATAATAACCTACTTCATTTGTGATTTGACTCTTCAATAACTAGCAATATACTGGAGAACATTATAGTGGAATCTCACTAAAAATGTTTGTATTGATAATTTTTTCAGCTTTACTGAGGTAAAATTGATACATAGGAATTGTATATATTCAAGGTGCACAATTTTGTTCATGTATTGCTCTCCTGACCTCAGTGAGCATCTTTATGACAGTTAATATTAATTCTCCAGCTAGTAAATCACATACCTGCATATCATCAGGGTCAGTTTCTGAAGATTTATCTTATTCTTTTATTTGGAGCATATTTACTTGTTTCATTATTTTCCTTGACTCTCTCTCTGTGTTGGTTTCTGCATATTAGATAAAACAGCCACTTCTCTCAGTCTCCACAGCTTGCCATTGGAGAGGAGATGACCCCCACCAATCAGATTGGCCAGAGATTCCGGGTGCATCTGAAATATTTGTGCTCATCCAAACCACTGTCTTTGTTCTTACCGGTTCCCAGGAGACTAGAGTATGCCAAGTCTTGTCAGTCCCTGAGACATGTGAGATAGCAGCCCATTCCTCAACAGAAGCCAGAAAACTTGGGGTGCTAGATATATGGTCCAATTCCTCCTCTCCTAAGGGAGAAGCAGGGAAGTAGAGTTTATCACCTGCTCACTCTTCACTGAACTGGGAAGAAGAGCTGTGGCTTATGCCTGCACGCCCATTCAGACTACATGATCTTCCGAACTGTTGCCGTACTCTGTCACACTTAGGGGTCTAGTGAATGCTGAGCGCCATCAGCTCTCAGGGACAGGTGTAGTAGAAGTCAGTCTTTGCGTAGCAGCCAGAAAAGTTGAGGGTCTCTATGTATAGTCCAAATCCCTGTAGGGAGAAGCTAGAGCCCTGGTTTTATTGCTGGAGTAAACAAGGGAGAGGAGCCTTGGGATGTACCCACATACCTGTTTAAACTACCAAAGGACTTGTGATTGTCTGTCCATCGTCTCCCAGAGATGGATAAGTTAGAAGCCAGTCCCTTGGGCAGCAGCCAGAGAAACTGGAGCACTAGATGTGCAGTCTGACTCCTTCCAGGAAGAAGCTGGGAGCTGGGCTTTATTGTGACAGTGAGTGGGGAGAGGGGTCACAGGAAAAACCCACATGGCTGTTCAAAACCACTGCTTTGTTCTCTTTAGACCCCAGGAGACTAGTGAGTGCCAGGCCCAATCAGCTCCCAGAGACAGTAGAGTTAGAAGCCAGAAACCTCAGGCAAAAGCTGGAAAAGTAAGAGTGCTGGATGCGTAGTCTAACTCCTTCCAAGGAGAAACTGGAGTCTTAGTTTTATTGCTGGAGTGAGCTGCGGGAAGAAGCCACAGAGAGTACCCACAAGTTCCTTCAAACTAGGGAACTAGTTCCAGGGAACTAGTGATCAACTGCCTCATCAGCTCTGGAGGATAGGTGAGTTCGATGCTGGACTCTTGGACAGCCACTGGAGAGTTGGGGTTTTTGATGTGCAGTCTAATTCCTTGCAGGAAGCACTTGGAAACTGGGTTTATTGCCTCCTTGCTCTGCACTGACCAGAGTGAGGAGCCACAGGAACTGCTGATGCACCCAATAAAAACCACCCTTTTCTCTCTGCAGTCCCAAGGGACTAGTGAATACTGGGCCGCGAGCTTCCAGAGTCAGGAGAGATAGGAGTCAGTCCCTTGGGTAGCAGTCAAAAAAATTTCTCAAGGTTTGAGGGAAAAGGAGGCTACTTGGAATGTAGGCCACTTGAAGAGTTAGAAGAAGGGATACTGGCTACCCTTTCTTCACCCTGGGAATCCCCATGATCCAAAGAAGGCATTGAGGGGGATGGTGCTGGGGCAAGGGGGTGGACCTGTTATTGCAGCAAACTTGTGGATTAACCAGGTAAGTTTTCAAGATAACTGACAGGTTTTTCTACGGTGACTATATAATTTATAATCGAAATTATCCCACTTTTTAAAAAAATTTATCTATTTATTTATTTATTTTGGCTGTGTTGGGTCTTCGTTTCTGTGCGAGGGCTTTCTCTAGTTGCGGCAAGTGGGGGCCACTCTTCATCGCGGTGCGCGGGCCTCTCACTATCGCGGCCTCTCTTCTTGTGGAGCACAGGCTCCAGATGCGCAGGCTCAGCAATTGTGGCCCACGGGCCCAGTCGCTCCACGGCACGTGGGATCCTCCCAGACCAGGGCTCGAACCCGTGTCCCCTGCATTGGCGGGCAGACTCTCAACCACTGCGCCACCAGGGAAGCCCCAAAATTATCCCACTTTTGAGAGTGAAGAGAGCTAAATCTTCACACCAGAAAAACAGATGTAAACCAGGATTGACCTGGAAAAATTGGGATGTAATGTCACCCCAGTTATGACCTAGCTATTAGAGAGCTCCGTTGTAAACATTTATTTTCTAAAACGTTCTAAGCCATTAAAGGGGAATAAGAAATAATGCACATTTTGAACCCCTGTTTGTGTCATGTCTACTATATCCCTTTGGTCAAAGGAAGTCATATGGCCAAGCCCAAAATCAAGAGGCAGGGAAATATACTCTGCTCACAATGAAGCCATGGCAAGAGTGAGGATGCAGGAAGGGATGAAGGGTTGTGGCCAATAGTTCAATCTACTAAATCTTCTGTCACCTGGAATTCTAGATGCTTTAGCCACCAAACTTAAATACAATGTAGTTAAAGCTGAAAGAGACCTTACACCTGGTTCCTCATTTTGAAGATTCCAAATCTGAAGCTCAGAGAGTAGAAATGACTTGCCCAAGATCGTATAGAAGCTGTGACTGTGTCCAGACTTAAACCCAGAGTGTGACTCCTAGGCCAGTGTTCTTTCCACTGTAGGTTTTGGCATGATCTATGTTTATCAGTATGAACAAGAGGGCATAGATCTAGGAAAGTGGAGTAAAGTCTGATTGTGTATGAATATTCCTGACCCAGTCTTCTTCTGGAGTCATATTCTAGCCCCTCAGCTCATTTTTTACTTGAATTCATGTAAAATCCTTAAAAGGATAGAAACTGAATTTTAGCAGTAGGAAAGCTAGAATCTTCTTCAGGCTTATTCTAGCTAATTGTTCCACATTCTAAATTTCTTCTTGAATTTTGAAAACAGATTTAAGAATATATTTAGCATTATTCTTAGTAAGGGGAATAAGCAATCCATATTCACTATTATTCAAAGATAGACTAATTCTAGAAAACTGAAGTTATTCGTCTGGTGTAGCTTAGTGCATATGGTACATTTTTTTAAACTTACACCATATCTCTATGCTGCCCTTCTTAAAAACAAAAAACAAAAAGTGTAAGATCATCACTCCTTCCTATACTGGAAAAATAAATTATCTTCATACCCCCCAAAAAAGTTAGGGTCCTATATGTGTGGTCCAAAACCTTTTTTCCTTGGGGAAAAGTGGAGAGTTCGGTGTTCCCTCCTGATTGTATGGCATTGTGCCTGGAGAGGAGTTTATGGCAAGATTATGTGCCAACTTTTCCTACCCATTTTGTTGTGGGTAATTTCTCAACTACTCAGCATGCAGGAGTCTCTCAACTGGTTGCTGAATTTCTTACAGATGAAATTGATCCATGTGTTTATTCAGTGTGTCCATACTGATAAATTTAATTTTAAAAATCTGGCAGCCATATAATTGTATTTTTATTCCACAGAAATATATAAATTAGCATTCCTCCTTTCAGTCCAATGTTAAATATATGACTGGAGTATGTACTCAATAAATATGTGTTCACTGAATGAATGCATGAGCATGAAATATTACTTAAGCATGCTTTCCATTTATAGTAACTCTGATTTGACCTTTCTTTTTCTTAAAAGTAAAACAAAATTACTGAAAGAGGAAAAGAAAACAAATAATTGTATATCTCTAAGATTCTCAAAACATCTTCTGGCTATAGATCTAAACTCTTAGTCTCAATATAACTCTCTTGATATGCATAAATATGTTTGAATTTCACATAGAAATTCCTTTCTACTCTTGTGCTTCTGTTCTAGTATAATTTTAAAATGTAGATATGTGCTATGACTGATGACATATGAGATACTTCCTTCTAGTGCATAAAGCATTTCTAAAAGAGAAGTCATCAAGTTTCTAACGCACTGTGCTCAATATTTCCTTTTCAATTGAAGATCAACAAATTCTCAGTAATGTGTAAATGAAGCAGACAGTTCTTCCGCTTGCCAGTAGAGACTTCAAACTCTGCAATTATATATGAAAGAAAGTCACTGGATAGTCTAACTAAAATATGGTTTAAAATTAGAAATGGAATTTTCTTTTCCAAACTTTTTTTTTTTATTAAAAGAGAAAATGGAGGCCAGTAGAGAGCTGTGTTTTTATCTTAAAGGTCCCATCTGCAGCCAGAGTAGATTATTAATAGAGTTCCATGAACTTAATAATATTTTAAAATGTTCACAGCTACTATTTATTTATCTGTGATCTCTCCAGCTTCATATTACATTTGTGATAAAATAATGTGCTTCAGTAAATTGAAATTGATTATCTGCAACATTAATTCTCTTTGCATTTGCTTTGATGAAATATATATTAGCAATGCAAACTTTTGACTGTGCCTGTCTTGTATAGAGCTACTAGTACAAATCATTCTAATCTGGTACAAATAATCCTAATTCTAACCTTTTGGAGACTTACTACTTTGAAAATTATGTGTTAGATAATTGTAGAGAAAACAATTGGTTCTAAAAATGGACTAGTATTTCTATAAATACAGTTATTGTTTGTATCTCCATTTCAATAATCAAATAAATTCTAATCGTAATTGCATTGTACATAGACCCTCAGGTTGCACTGTTTTCCTGAATTTTCCTTTTCCCCCAAGGTCTTCATTTTGTTTGCTACAAGTGAAGCATGTTATATATTTTTTAAGTCTGCAATCAGAAAACTTGAGTTGGCAGGAATCTTTTGGATCATTTAGTCCAAATAATAACATTTCATAGGTGAGTGGGAAAAAAAACACAAGTAGAAAAAGAGGAAATTTTTCTAAAATTATTTAAGTAGTTAGAATAGAACTCAGTTGTTCTGCTTTCTTAACAAAAACACACCTCTTTTATTTTCATTATGTTGTTGTTTGATGAGCAGGTATTAAAAAGTACATCTTCTACTGTGGTAGGTAGGATATACTTATTGATAATATCAAGCAAGTAATTTTGCAGTGTAGGAATAATAAACCATCTTTAAAATCTCATTTAACTCACTTTCATAAGCAAAAATAATTCTAAGAAATTTTAACTGGGCAGAACAACTAAGCAACCAATACAACTATAGAATACTTGAAATATAGTACATACCAATGCATGGATTATATTTTTTGAGCTCTATGTATAAGTAAAGATAAAAACATTAAAATGTTATCCATGAAAATGGAATTCTCATTTAAAAAGTTCCTTAGGGGTGTGTGTGTGTGTGTCTGTGTTTGAGAGAGAGAGAGAGACAGAGACACAGAGAGAGAGAGGTTTATTTTAATAGGAAATGGCTCACACAATCATGGAGGATGAGATGACCCAAGACCTGCAGTTGGCAAGCTGGAAGCCTAGGATGGTCAGTGTGTAGTTCTAATCCAAGTCTGAAGGCCTGAGAACCAGGAGAGCCAATGGTGTAAATTCTAGTCCAAAAGCCTTCAGTCTGGATATCTAAGAACAGATGTCTCATACTGAATTCAAAGGCCAGAAAAGACCATCATCCCAGCTCAAGCAATAAAGCAGGAGTTCCCTCTTAGCCGTTTGCTCTATTCAGGTCTTCAACTAATTGCATGAGACCCACATACATTAGGGAGAGCAATTTGCTTTACTGAGTCTACTGATTCAAATGTTAATTTCATCCACTAAAACCCTCACAGACACGCCCAGAATAATGTTTGACCAAATGAATGGGCACCCTGTGGTATAGTCAAGTTGACACATAAAATTAAGCATTACACCAGGAGAATAATAAGGGTGGTTTGAACTCGGTTATTGTCATTGCACTGTAATTGGTGAAAGTGGGCAAATGACATTGAAGTCATGCAAGTGGATGGCAACACTTACAGAGAATACAGAGTAAGGGAAAAGTGAGCCCTTGATGGAAACCTAAGGACTTTCAATATTAAAGTGTAAGAAAGAGGAGGAGAGGCCACAGGGAAGACTGACCTGGAGAAAGACAAATAGAAAAAAGGAAAACAAGGAAAGCATCAATTGTAGAAGCTACTCAAGACAGAATCTTCAAAGGATAAAATGGTTAATGGTGTCAGATGTTTGTTTGGGTTAGGCAAAAAAAGGACTGAAATATATTCCTCAGGTTTAACTGCAAGAGAGTCATTGGAGACCTTATCAAGAAGAATTTTAGTGGAGTGGTGGAGCCAAAATCCAGATTGGAGTGTGCTGAGCTGTAAATGGGATTTGATTAAAAAAAAATAGAGAGCGAGAGAAAGATGTTCATGGACTTTAGCAGTGATGTAAAGATGAGACAACACATTTCAGTTTGAAAGAGCCATGGGGCAAAGGGGACAGTTAAAAGAGATGCAACTTATAAGGAGGGAAATGCTGATTTTGACTGTACCCTGAATTTTTCAAAAGTAATCAGTTATCAGTTACCTGCATTTAAAATGAAGGTGCTGGGCTTCCTTGGTGGCGCCGTGGTTGACAATCTGCCTGCCAATGCAGGGGACACGGGTTCGAGCCCTGGTCTGGGAAGATCCCACATGCCGCAAAGCAGCTGGGCCTGTGAGCCACAACTACTGAGCCTGCGCGTCTGGAGCCTGTGCTCCGCAACAAGAGAGGCCGCGATAGTGAGAGGCCCGCGCACCGCGATGAAGAGTGGCCCCCGCTCGCCGCAACTAGAGGAAGCCCTCGCACAGAAACGAAGACCCAACACAGCCATAAATAAATAAATAAATAAATAAAAATTAAAAAAAAAAAAGATGGCAAAGACGGCCACAGTGGGTCGACCCACCCACTAATTAAAAAAAAAAATGAAGGTGCTACAGTTGAAATAAAATAAATATATAAACGTTTCTAGAAGAGTTAGTCTGCATAAATTGCCCCCACAATTTCATCTATTGGGCTTTTCACTTCTGGGTTTCAAACCCAGAATGTACAGAAATTGTTCCTTAATTGGGAAAAATGTTGATATAATTGTGCCAAATCTCACTCCGTGTCATAGCATTGCCAGTTTTCTGTAATACAAGTACAGGACCTTCATTCACTTTCTATAGCTCAGAAAACTCCTTCAGGTAATTTGCCCAAGATGTTCCCTCTTCCAGAAATAGTTTCCAGAACTCTGTTCCATTTTATCCTATCTTTTTAATCTAATTAATGCCTAGAGGTCTCAGATCAATCACCATTTACTTAGAGATAGTTTTTATGACCTCCCTTACTAAAACAGCTTTCTCTAATAAACACTGTTACCTCAATAAATGCCTCTTCTTTTGGAAATTTCCTGAGTTTTACTTTTATATTTATTTGGTGGGTCTTCAATTAATACATATCCAGCCACTAGAACATAATCTTTATTAAAATAGGGCCAATTGTATTTTTTCCTTAATTGTGTTCACAGCTCCTATGAGCCCCTCATAAGCATGAGATGCTCAATAAGTATGCGTAGAATGATTGAATATACAAAACCAAGCTAAGTGAATTTGGCTAAAACTTGGAAATATGTGTGAATAAGCAAACTAACATAACCTGTAACAGTCTTGACATGTAGCAACTATCAATATTGCATTTAAAAGATGAAAATCATTTTTCTAAAGTGGGACACAACTTTTTTATATTTTATTTATTATTATATCAAATATAATATCAAATTTATATTTGATACTTATTTGGGTGATAACAACTTATACAAGTTTTCCTTCCTATGACCTTTTCTAAAGCATTTTAGAGCCATTAAAATTCTTTTGTGAGGAAAGTTGAATGAAAGACTCCCAGCTATAAAATGACATATAACCTGTAATACTTAATAATTCGTTTCAAGTGGTTTGAATCAATCTAATATATGGGGTGTATACTTATCTCTGAATTTATCAAGTTGCATGCATTACATATGTGCAGCTTTTTATTTGTCAATCGTACCTCAATAAAGTGGTTTAAAAATTGTGATAACCATTGGTTATAACCATGGTTTTATATATATATCATATATAATAACCATATATATGGTCATATATGATATATATGACCATATATATGATAATAAAAAATATGATTTAAGGATACTCTGTTAACATTTTTTAACTTCTAAAACCCTGTTAACAACTAATAATTTATTAAGTGCCTACTAAGTTCAAAGCAGGCAGTGCCCCTTGTGCTTTACATGCATGAAATAATTTTATCCTCACAACAACCCTGTGATTTGATGATGATGATGATGATGATGATAATGATGATGATGATGATGATAATGATAATAATAAACTACCATAGTTTACAGATGAGGAAACCAGAAAAAGACTATATGCCATGTTTATGTAGGCTAGGTTTTACCATAAGGCAGGACATGATCATTTGGAACTTCCGGAAGTCTGTGAAATGGAGAAAAATTGCTTAAGTGAGTACTACTGTCTCTGCCACAAGTAGGAAGAGTCAGAAATTGAGCTCAGCTCTCTGGTTCTTGAGTCCCATTAGCTGAGCTCTCATACTCATTCCAAAAATAATTTTACCATGTATAGTGTGTGTGTGTGTGTGTGTGTGTGTGTGTGCGCGCGCACAAGAGAGAGACAAAAAAAGAAAGAGAGAGAGGGAGACAGAGCACACTGTAGTTATTGCCAATAATATATTTACTCTTCTTGAGCACACATTGAGGGTCCAGTTCTTTCCAATGAAATGTGAGAGGTGGTATGTGCTGCTTCTGGGTTAAAGCTTACAACAAGCATGTGTGCTCCTTCATGCCTTCTTTCCCCTTCAGAGCACAGGATGCATCCCACAGTGAAGCAGTACAAGAGAGACCTACAGAATAGAAAGCAGCTATGTTCCTGGTTCTTGAGGCATCACACAAAGCACAGGAGACGAGGGACAGCCAAGTTGGACTCTTTTTTGAAAACCTCTTATGAGTACTTATTTATATTTGAAACATTTCAAATTTGGATCTATTTGTCTCACTAATTTGCATACCATGAGTATTTTGTTGAACCATTTAAAATTGTTGATATTTGACTATTTTTAACATACAAAAGTAAAAATTCACAAAGTTTAACCTAATAATATCACTGTCAAACTTTTTTATAAAATAAATCTATTATTTTCTAATTAAAAGGTGGTATAATTTAATTTCTGCATTTTAAAATGCTATCTACTAATGTCATAATTATATTGACTATGTAAAATGTTTCTTTCTTTTATTAAATTCAGTTCCAGGAGTACATTTTCCCATTCTTCCCAGACTTTCTGTATGTCTAAATCAATAACTATTTCTTACTTTTTCATTAGATTTTAGTTCAGAACAGCAGTTTCTCTCAGTACCTCCCTTACATATGAATTTAAACCAAGAAAGTACTAAGCCATACCTCCCTCCACACTTATTGTCTAGTCAGTAGAGTGTTAATGTTCCATGTTTGTTTCATTTTTCCCCAAAATTCTTTCCATCATCCATATATCTATTCTTACGTTTATGATTTATTTTTCCAAATAGGTGGATACTTTTTTGGTATATGCAAATATATGGTTTCCTTCTTATTATTAGATATGGTTCTTTGAATAAAATTTATTTTACTACTCTGTGAAGTTATTATTTCCACACTATACAATTTTGGTATTATCCATGTGATATTTACGTCCTGTGCTAAAATTTCATGTTAATTTTGTTTATTACTCATAATGTGTCACTATTTACATCCAAAAACACATTTTGTTGCAAAACCTGTAATATTTTCCTTGTGAATTATTAAAGAATGTTTTACTTTAATTTTATCAATCATCTTTTGGTTCCACATTTGTTGTCTTCATTTATACCATTTTAGAATTCTTCTGGGGTATGTTCTTTTTCCCCATCATGTTCATGTTAAAGTTCTGATTAGAATGAAGGTTGCCACGCCAAAAGAGTGAGCTAACTTTATGCCATGGAACTTCTGGTTGTAGGCACAATTTCATAAAAACTGTTATTTGGCATATTAAATATAGCAAGCTGTTCATTTTCCTTACTTCCTTTAATTTTTTTCAAATCAGACCTTTAACTGGAAGGAAAGAAAAAAACTCAACTTAAGCCTTCTGGTCCTTCAGTCTCATTTCTACATTAAATAAAATAATTTTCTTTCCAAGGCAAAAATACAACCTCTTAGATAAAATTTTATTTGGTTACTCTTAAAAAAATACTTAATTTTTTCTCAAAAGAATCTTTGTTCAAGAGAACATTGACTATGACCTCTTCTTTTAATTTTCTGTAATTATTCCTCATAGAAGTATGGTACAGGCATCAAGCAATACAAAGTATCTCTAATTTAATTTATTGTGTGATTTTTTTCCTTGTTTATTAAGCTTTCATTAAATAAATAAAATGAAAATTCTCAGAAGCTTGTTTCATAAACCCAGATGGCCAGGGAAAGGATCTTACCAAAGGGAGGCATCTAGACGTTCTTCTACAGATTGCACACGTAATCATGATTACCCTTTAATCAACCATACCAGTGGGAGAACATTCTCAAAATGGCTACACAAATCTAGCTCCTGAAGTATATTTTCTGAAATGAACTTGCCAAACTAATCCATTTTCCCCTCAATGAAACCAGTTTTCATGTCCATCCATACCATCTGTTCCTCATGAAAATGGAAAATTAGCTTTGTATTGACTGGCATCAGTTAGTTCCATTGTCACCAACTGGTTCATTAAAAAATACTGGGGTTTCTTTTACCAGGAAATAACACTTTTATTTTTATTTTTAATTCAAAATAATTATAATCACTATATTATATTTGTGCTTCACCATGTTACTTCTCTTTTCAATATTTTATGAGATCAACTTGTTCAATTTTATGGTCTTATTTAATACTTGCTATACTGGTGACATTACAAACCCTAATTCCTGCTTCCTGGTAACTATGGACTCAACTTCTATCAAGCCACATTCAGTGAAAGCCCAACACATTCTTTTTATGTTAGAATTAGTTTACTGTCTAGGTATAGAACATTACATTTAAAACAATTTAAGTTTGAAAATGGTTTCTAATTTTTTTCATAAAGTTAACTTAGGGAAAGCTACCCCAAAAATATAACAGATTGTAACAAAATATCTAACATTTGTGAATGAATTAAATTATTTTTTCAGCTGCATCTGATCACTTAGAACTGAGTTTTAATTACCAGTCATGAGGCTCCTGACAAGATGGCAGAGTAGAAGGACATGAGCCCACCTCTTCTGATAGATACACCAAAATCACAACTAACTGCTGAACAACCATCAACAAAAAACACTAGAACCTACCAAAAAAAAGATACCCTACATCCAAAGACAAAGAAGAAGCCACAATGAGACAGTAGGAGGGGCACAATCGCGATAAAATCAAATCCCATACCCTCTGGGCAGGTGGCCCATAAACTGGAAAATAATTATACCACAAAAGTTCTCCCACAGGAATGAAAGTTCTGAGTCCCACGTCAGGCTCCCCAGCCTGGGGGTGTCTGGCAATGGGAGGAGGAACCCTCAGAGAATATGGCTTTGAAGGCCAGCAGGGTTTGATCGCAGGAATTCCACAAGACTGGGGGAAACAAAAACTCCACTCTTAGAGGGTGTATGTAGGGTCTCGTGTGCACCAGGACCCGCAGAAAAAAGCGGTGACCTCATAAGAGACTGGGCCAGACTTACCTGCTAGTATTGGAGGGTCTCTTGCAGAGGCGGGGGGTGGCGGGGGTTCACTGCGGGGACAAAGACAATGGTGGCGGTAGTTCTGTTGAGTACTCATTGGCGTAAGCCCTCTTGGAGACGCCGTTTTCTCACCAAGACCTGGCCCCACCAAACAGCCTGTAGGCTCCAGTGCTGGAATACCTCAGGCCAAACAACCAAGAGGGTGGAAACACAGCCCCACCATCAGCAGACAGGCTACTTAAAGTCTTCCTGAGCACACAGCTGCCTGATAAACACACTCCCAGACATGGCCCTGCCCACTAGAGGGACAAGACCCAGCTCCACCCACCAGTGGGCAGGTACCAGTGCCTCCCACCCGGAAGCCTGCACAAGCCTCTTAGACAGCCTCATCCACCAGGGGGCAGACAGCGGAAGCAAGAAGAACTACAGCCATGCAGCCTGCGGAAGGGAAACCACAATCACCGAAATTCAGACAAAAGTGAGATGGCAGAGGAATATGTCCCAGATGAAGGAAAAGGTAAAACCCCAGAAGAACAACTAAGTGAAGTGGAGATAGGCAGTCTACATGAAGAAGAATTCAGAGTAATCATAATAAAGGCAATCCAAGATCTTGGGAAAAGAATGGAGGCACAGATCGAGAAGGTACAAGAAATGTTTAACCAAGACCTAGAAGAACTAAAGAACAAACAAAGAGATGAACAATACAATAACTGAAATGAAAAATACTCTAGAATGAAACAATAATAACTAGTCATACTAGAATGGGGAAATTGATGACTCAAATAAAATATAAAACGCATAATTCTGGGAAAATATAAATAAAGCATCGAGTATACAAAGGGATTACTAGCACTTTAGTAGGAATTCCCACTATTTTTAATGACCTTTCAATAATGCATTTAAAATTATTTATTTTAGAAGAAATATATCTACACTATTCTTACTAATTCTCAATAAATATTTGTTAAATATTTGGGGAATTTAAAAGAAAATTCTAAATGGCATGAGGACAGCAATGAAACATATATAATCTATATGGAAATGGTCAGGTCCGAAAAGGTAAAAGAATTGTCGTTTATGGAAAAAGGGGAATTTATACCAAGTTTATTCATAATTGCTGAAACTTGGAAGCACGCAAGATGTCCTTCAGTAGGTGAATGGATAAATAAACTGTGGTACATCTAGACAATGGAATTTTGTTCAGCAATAAAAAGAAATGAGCTTTCAAGCTATAAAAAGACATGCAGGAAGCTTAAATTTATACTACTGAGTGAAAGAAGCCAATCTGAAATGCTACGTACTATATGATTCCACCTATATGACATTCTGGAAAAGGCAAAACTATGGATGCAGTAAAACAGATCAGTGGTTGCCAGGGTCTGGGGCTAGGGAGAAGGAAGAGATAAATAGGCAGAGCACAGAGGATTTTTAGGGTAGTAAATGCTCTATATAATAATAATGGATATAAGTCATCATACATTTGTTCAAACATGTAGAATGTACAACACCATGAGTGAAACATCATAATGTAAACTATGGACCCTGGGTGAGCATGATGTGTCAAGCAGGTGCATCACTTTTAACAAATGTACCACTCTGATGAGTGATGTTGATAATGGGGAAGTTTGTAGATGTATAAAGGTAGGGGGTATATGGGAAATCTCTGTACTTTCTTCTCAATTTTGTTGGAAACCTAAAGGTGCTCTTAAAAATTAGTTTTCAAACAAAACAAAACCAAAAAGTAAAGGGAGGGATGGGAGTTCACACTAGATCCATTTCTTAAGATGGAATTCATACTGACAGGAGATGTTTAGTCAGCAAAGTCAAGAACACAGGTGCCTAGGTAAGCAATCTCCATACATGTCTATCAACACTGTCATCAACATCAACAGCTCTGAGAATAAATAGCACATCTCAGAAATGCGCAGAGCTTGACAGCAAGAGGCCGAGGCTAGCTCCTAGGATATACAGGCATACAGCGTCTCAAGTGCACGGGAAGACATACACAGTAGGTGTGGGAAGGTCACAGGTGAGGGGCAGGTGGAATACAGCTCAGGAGCCTGTGTTTTCAGAACAAAAGCACCAAGATTGTGATGAGAAGTGGAAAGGAAAATTTATAGCTTTTTATTTGCCACTTGGAGAACAGAGCAAGAGATAAGAATGTCCTGATTGTAAGTCATTCCACCTGTAATGATTGATTACTAGGTGCATGCCAGTTCTCTTAGGGTGGTTTTTCTTTTTTCCTACTTAGCCTGTCACAAATGTTTGAAGTCCCCTGATTTTTGTGATTTTATTTTTTAATCACAAAAGTAGTATCTACTCAATTTAGGACACTTAATTCAGAGAAGTTTAAATGAGCTTCATTATTTTCAAGCAATGACTATTCCAGAAAAAAAAAAAAAAAAAAAATCGGAGGAAAGAACACCTCCCTTTAAAGATAATTTTATTTATATCCTTTTTTTTGTTCTCTGCAAATGCCTTACCAACAGGGTATTACCACTCTATCTCTATAGATATTTATATTTTTGTATTTTATTTATATTTTTATGTCTTTGTATTTATCTGGTTTGACATCTATTCAACTAAGCATGTGGCTGGGAGAATACTCCTATCTTTTCTCAACTGGGCTTTCTTTTTTGAGATAACCTACTTTATAGACTATTGAAGTACTAGGAAAATATTTTGAAATGTCAATGTATTAAACATGTTTTTCATTGAGCACCTTTTTCATGCTACAAACTAATTTGATTGTTATCAGAAGAAATGTGTTATTAACAGATATGACTGTTTGTATTTCTCTGATGACTTGATGGTTTTGGATAATACTCCGACATCATTAAATATGTGAAGAGTAAAATAGTAACTATTCTGACATCATTAAAAAGTGAAAAGTAAAATATTGTCATTATGGAAATGAAACCTTGTGCTCAAGAAAAAATTGAAGTTGGTTCATATCTACTAATTTCTCAGCAGAGGTGACAACGTCTTTGAGTCCTTGAATTCCCAAGCTTGCTGGTGCATCTAAGATTACATTCCAATCCAAGTCAAAAGTTTACTCTCATAGACACCTATCATAATACAGCATGCCAGAGTGAAGTTAATCTCTAAAATTTGTAATCATGTGTATTAGTTTGCTATTGTTGTTCTAACAAATCACCACAAATTTAGTGGCTTAATACAACACAAATTTCTTCTCTTATAGTTGTGGAAGTCAGAAAAAGCCCTGTTGGCCAGGCTTTGTTTCTTCTGGAAAATTCAAGGGAGATCCCTTTCCTTACATTTTCCAGCTACCAGAGGCCACCTGCATTTCTTGGCTTGTGGCCCCTTTCTCCATCTTCAAAGTGTATCACTGCAACCTATGCTTCTACCACCACAACTCTTTTTAATCTCTGAACTTGACTGCCTCCATTTTATAAGAACCCTCTGGTTATATTAGACTCATTCAGATAATGCAGAATAACTTCCCCACTTCATGGTCCTTAACTTAATTACATCTAGAAAGACCTTTTTGCCATGTAAAATCACATATTCACAAGTTCCACTGATTAGGATGAGGCATCTTTGGGGGACTTTATTCATTTTACCACAATGTGGAATATGCAGATTTTATCACCAGATTTTTTTTTTTTTTTTTTTTTTTTTTTTGGCTGCACATAACTACTTGACCAACAGGGAATTCCCTATCACCAAATATTTTTAAAACACAAATTAAATGTGTGAAGTGGAATAAGATTGGAACTGAAAAATCCACAACCCACACCTAAAATTACTTAAAAGTCTTTACAATTTTAGCATTTTAGATTATTTTTTGCCTTTAACACTGGTTAAAAATATTTATAGCACTAATCACAATAATTGACACAATCTATATTACAAGGTTATTAAACTGTACTTTTTCCTGAAGATAAAATAATCCTTGTGGAGAAAATAAATCTCTGAAAAATAATAATATGTAATAAATGTATCTACATTAAAATTATTCACTAAATGCAAAAAAATTGAAAAGAATTTGTTTCATTTCAATTTAACAGAAATACTATATCATCTTTCAATTATAAACAAAATGAGAAACACAAAAAGCTGAAACTCTGCCCCAAATCATGTAAAAAATATGTAAATGGAATGTCATGTATAGACATAAAAAGAGACTCAAAGGATATGTAAATATTAGAATCAATAAAACATATTTACTATAGGAATTAGAAGTAGTGGGAAACACTACTGGGCATATACCTTGAGAAAACCATAATTCAAAAAGAGTCATGTACCACAATGTTCATTGCAACTCTATTTACAATAGCCAGGACATGGAAGCAACCTAAGTGTCCATCAACAGATGAATGGATAAAGAAGATGTGGCACATATATACAATGGAATATTGCTCAGCCATAAAATGAAATGAAATTGAGTTATTTGTATTGAGGTGGATGGACCTAGAGTCTGTCATACAGAGTGAAGTAAGTCAGAAAGAGAAAAACAAATACCATATGCTAACACATATATAGGGAATCTAAAAAACAAACAAAAAAAATGGTCATGAAGAACCTAGGGGCAAGATGGGAATAAAGACACAGACCTACTGGAGAATGGACTTGAGGATACGGGGAGGGGGAAGGGTAAGCAGGGACAAAGTGAGAGAGTGGCATGGACATATATACACTACCAAATGTAAAATAGATAGCTAGTGGGAAGCAACCGCATAGCACAGGGAGATCAGCTCGGTGCTTTGTGACCACCTAGAGGGGTGGGATAGGGAGGGTGGGAGGGAGGGAGATACAAGAGGGAAGAGATATGGGGATATATGTATATGTATAACTGATTCACTTTGTTATAAAGCAGAAACTAACACACCATTGTAAAGCAACTATACTCCAATAAAGACGTTAAAAAAAAGAAAAGAAAACATAAGAAGTAGGGGGAAAGAAGAATAAATAAATATTTCTAGATAGTGCTTTTAACCAGGATGAAGGGTTTGAGATAGAAAGCAGTTTAACAAGCAAAAATGTCTGTTTTCTATTTTGATGTTGAATTACCATGGAGTATGAGGCTGATATGTTCAAGGGGTGATCATGAATGGTTCCCACTCAGCATTCCAGCTTACCTCCTTGTACCCATCTACCTCTATTCAGAAGCTGCAGGAGCTGAACAGCTTTTCTAAAATCCTTTGTTTCCACCATTTTGATACAAATTAGTTTCCTCCAATTACATGTAGTTATACAACACTTGGAATGCAGAAAAGAGTTTATTTGATTGGCTCTTCCTTCTATCGGGTACAGTTGTGAGGGCATTGTGTTTTTCTACAGCAATCTAGTCCCTAGCTTCCCTGGGTCAACAGGTTGGGGTGCAGGTCTGGGTGATATTATGGTATGTGGATCATAGCTACAGTGTGTATTCATTAACTTAACAATTCCTGCTGTTGATTCTAGGGTCCTAGCCTTGAGCTTGCACTTCCAGTTGTTCCAAAAATTTTTAAAGCATCTGACCATTGCATTCAATCCCTTTGTGTCTGAAATAGCTAGAATGGATTCTGTTCCTGTAACTGGTCCATAACCGATTACATTTGGATGGAAGTTAGTCTATAAATCTTGATTTTAAAGCAAAGTATAGAATTGACGTACACATTTGGAAATCATTAGAGTTTAGGGCTTGATGGACATATACGATAGACATGAAATTGAAGTCATCTGGGAACTGTTACATGCATAGAAACATTGGGGAATATCAATGCCATAAGAAGGTGTTGGAAGAGAAGCCAGTCAGAGAAGTTGGAAGAGAAAGAGAAAGTATATAAGTTCTTAAAGGCGATTTCGAATCTGTGTTAACATTCCCCTTTCCACTACTTGACTAAATTTCCTCTTCATTGTCCCTGTGTGTTTTCCAAATCCTCATTATCTCTTGATGGTGTCACCCTATTTTTAGCTTCATTTGCCTATGGTGGGGCCAATGGTAAACCAGTTCAAATACGTGTAATCTATGATCATAAAATTATTCTTTTATTCAGTGCTCATAATCATTTCTTGTCAAACTCTAAGCTAAGGCATTTTCACATATTATATTTCTCTATTCTTGATTTTAGGCAGCTGAGCAATTATGTAGAAATTTACAAAATTAAACTCATCTAGTTCTCTACAAATTCATGTTATGTAATATAAAATGTTCCCTCAGCAGTGCTTGATAATCCTTGTGCTAAGATTATAACCTGTGTTATTTCCTGTTTACACACACATACACACACACACATGCATGCACACACAGAGACCTTTATTATTTTGCCTTTACCTCTGAAAATAGTGTGTTCATTCTTTACAAGCTAATCCTTCTGTTATTTATCATGCCTCTTTACATTTTATCCTGGATTCATTTTCTTCATACAAAATTTTTATTTAAAGACCATAAGCCAGGCAATGATTCATGGGCTAGGATATAAGAATGAGCTAAATATAGAGCCCCCAGTACTGGCCCTCCTAGAACTTGCAGAGAATATACAGTGAAAATCAGACTAAGCTGGTTAGAGAGATTTTCAGGATGTTCTTTTTTGTGGGGTTGTCAGGCAAGACCTATTTGATAAGAAAATATTTACCCAGAGACCTGAAGGAAAGCCCTCTGTCTTTCTGCAGCTGGTCTTTTATTTTGGTTTGTATGAGCTTTAAATACATTTAAACTTACATCTATTTCTTATGTATGATACATATTTGCCTTTTAACTTGGCTTCTGGTATGTTGGATATAAATTAGTTGTCCAACTATATAGCCTAATTATCAAATTTTAGGACTTCTGAACTTTATATGAGGGCTAAAAATAGTTTATAATCAATAATGAAAAAGATTAATATTTTATTTAGTATTTACATTGAACTTTTACTGTTTATTTGTTTTTATACTTAGAACTTGGATCCACTTGGAATTTATTTTTTTATGAGGTGTAAAATACTGATCCATATACACAAAATGGCCGATAAGATAGATGGATACATAGATGGATACATAGAGAAATCTCCAACCGTTTCTACAGCATTCTTTGCATAATCAATTCTTTCCATACTGACTTGAGATGTCATCTTAATTTTAAACTAAATTTCTCTATATATTTGAGTCCATTTTGGGCTTCCTAGTTTGATCCATTGAACTGTAGGATTATTGTTACTAAATGTTAAGTTAAATAATATTTAAATACAATACATTACTTCAGTAAAAGATTGTCAATCCAGTGAAAATATAAAGTAATGTAATATATAATTAACTTGGCTATACAAACCTTAGATTAGATCTAGGAAGATAATTTTATTAAAAAGTTGTATTGATCAATAAGTATCAAAAATCCTTCCTCATGACAGATTATTATTTTTGTATTTTCTCTATCCTAGTAGAGTTCTTATAACCTTTCCAGGTATAATGAGGTCCAGCAAACACAGTCTGAATAATTTGCTGCATGTTTCTTTTTTTGAAGTAGCATTTATACATAAAACTTTTGTACTGTTTCAGTAAGGCACTTTAGCATATGCTGGTTAAATTTTGTCTTCTTGTTACAGCCTAAATCTGTTTTCATTCAGGTTGGTTGCTTTATGCCTCCAAGCTAAAAAAGGGATATTTAAAATCTTGAGAGAAACGATTCACACTCTCTTTGGCAGCTAAATACAATCTTTGTCTTTTGCTCAGTCCTTGGAATTTGATGAAGTAAAAGATTAAGACCGTCATACCACATGTATAAACCAAATGCTTTTAGTTCTCATACTGACAACACAATTGCTTGTGACTTCTCAGAGAAAAGTCACTCTTCTCTGTTGTTACTGTTTTCATAGACTACAAGTGTTAGAAACCTGTCTTAAGAATTCTTTGTTTCTTTTTTTTAAAGCAATGCAGGACTTTTTGTTTTTCTATTCATGGAAATGAAAAATGTCAATTCTCAGTGGCAAGTGTAAAACCTATAGCATGCACAATTTGCTGCCTGGCTTCTTTGGAGTCTCCCTGCTAGGACCCATAAAACGTGATAAAGTTTGGTAATGTCAAGGAAGGTTAATCGTGAGGTGAGGAGACACTGTGACAAAATCTATAGATCTAAAACAAATCTTTCCTAAAAGGAAGTGAAATAAAGGTAGTTTGGATTTTATTATATGGAAATTACTTTTAAAATTTACTGAATTTTTTTCACTCTGTGGAAAAAAATGTGATATGCTCTATGGAAAACATAGAAATTAGAAATAAGAATAAGACTAAGATTTAGTAGATGGATTCATTAGCCCATGAATTTTAGATGTGTTATTTTATTTTAATAATTAACCTCACTGTGATGTGTTATAAGTTTGATATAAATTACAATCTCATGTTTTAAGTATGAAAAGGAAATCCCAGAGAATTTGCATCTGCTTCCAAAAGATGCTACATGGAGTAAAAGAACAGTTACAGTATAAAAGAAGGATCTGTAGCATTCTGGACCCTTTGTCAAAATAGTTTTGTAAAATAATACAATCACAGTCTCTAGCTTCAGGGGATAGAATACTATTCATGTAACTCACAAGCTGATTGAGCTTGGGCAAGATACTTAGCCACTTTGGGCTGATAGAATCTGCTTCATGTGCTTTTGAGGTGGTATATAGAAGAAAGAATAAGATATCTTGGAATGTAAATATTCCATAATATTTAGCTGTTTTTATTATTATTATGACATTCTTATTCATACAGTTAATGTACTTTCAAAGAAGACCCATTCCTATCCTTAAGGATTTTACAATTTAGGATTCGAACAACTTATCTAATAACCACAACACAAGGTGGCATCTTATGCAATGACAAGACAAAGATTAATAACAAAGATAGGAAAAGAAAGTATTCTACAGAGACTAACAAAGAGAAAGACTAAGAAAAAGTTCTAGCCTGATAATAGGTCAGAAAGCTATTTAAGAAAGAAATAGCCTGGAGATGAGCATTCCAAGATTGAAAAAGAAAAGTTCAGCGGGTGATGATGAAGGAGTGATGAAGGAAAACTCTAGGGAGGAGAGATCCATAGTATAGAAATAGCTTTTTAAAAATTATTGGGGAAATGTGTGTTGAGCAGAATGCATAAAATTCCACTGGTATTTGTTAAATGATTAGTGAAAAACAAGTTTAGAAATATTAATTGGGACAGTACGAGAGAAGCCTCTGTCAGTCTGGGCTGTGGCAGGCTCGCAGTATCATCATCAATATCATGTGCTAGGTGAAGTGCAGTTTGGCGTTAAGAATTACTTCAAGGTTGATTGCTTTCAGATTTATATTTTATGTTTTTAATGTTTGTTTGTTGCCAAGTATATGACAGTAACTAATATTAACACACTAAAATAGCACCCCTTAATTCAACAATATTGTCCTAGACATATGCCACTTATTATGGGTATATTACACAAATCATTTTCTTTATGAGCTTATGGCTGCTTTTGATAAGCATTTTGTACAAGGCGATTTTTGCCAATTTATTCACATTTGTGGTAAAATTATGTGGCCGAGAAAAACCTGAATTATGGAACACTTTTTAAAAATCACAACTTAATGATCTTCAAGAGTTCAGTGTTCCTTTATTCTAGCCCGAGTCTCCCTCTAACTAGCTACATGACCCTGCATCTGTTATGCAGACTCCAATGGCCTTTGTTTCAATATCTCTAGACAAATTCTGGACTAACTGACATGCCTGGTCATTTGTGGCCAAATCATTATATGACTGCAGTTACATTAAATACACTTCTGTCAGGAATAAGAGAATCAGAAATTAGATTACACAAATCAGAGAAATTGAAGGAGGGACAAAACAAGGATATAAAATTAATGTCTTAGACATTTTGATTAAAGCAGATATCTTAACTTTATGGAAGGGCTATAGCATCAATTTTCCTGTAAAAAAAGTAACAGCAAATTTTCAGTAACTTTCCTCCAGATTAAAAATAATCTATGACCCATAAATGTTTCCACTATTTTCTAGGAAATTTTAAAAAATAATTTTCCACTTTTGCCAATTTTATGCTTCCCTCTTATACTCTAACATGTTACTTAAGCTCCCCAAATATTAACATACATATAAATCACCTGGGGATCTTGTGAAAATGGGGATTCTGATTTAGTAGGTTGGACATAGGACTGAGATTTTGCATTTCTAACAAGCTTTTAGGTGATTCCTATGCTGTTATCTGAGGACCGCATTCCACACAGTAAGGCGCTGAAAGGTTCCTCAGGATTCCCTCTTTGAATGCTTTTTTCCTGCTGGCTTTGTTGCCCTCTTAAGTGGCTGTTGCTAATCATGTCCTTTGAAAACCCTGATTGAGACTCATCTGATTCAGCTGTTTGGGCCACAAAGCCAGGATTATCCCTTCTTTTAGATCCAATGTCCACTCTTGTTGGAACTACCTTGAAACATTCAGAATATGACCACTTCTACCATCTAGCAGTACTTCTAACCACACCGTATGCTACCATGTTGGTCAAAGCCCTTTCAACTTCTCCCTGGATTATTATAATGGTTTCCTATCTGCCTCCATGCACGTATCCTTGCCCTCCAAAGTCTAAGTCTATTCTCAATATAGAATCCTGGATGATACTTCTATAACCCAATTCAGATCATGCTATTCTTTTGCTCAAAAGTATTACAGCATCCATCTCACTTAGAATGAATGAAGGTCATTTACCTTACAATGTCCTACAAGGTCATACATAATCTTGTTTTCCGTTACTTCTGTGAACATATCTCCTGCTATGCCCGACCTTGCTCTAGCCTTACTGACCTCTTTGATGTTCCTTGAACTTATTGTGCATGATCCCTTTGCTATTCATATAGCTATTTTCTTTACTTTTTTTCAGTATCACTTTCTCAATAAAGTCAATTATGACCAATCAATTAAAAAATATGATTAACCTTCCAGGCCAGTCCTGAGCCCCCTTACCATAGTCTTCTTCTTTTTTCACATTTCATTCTTTAAAGACACACACATACACACACACACACACACACAATCACTCACCAACTCCTCACATACAACATAATGTGTCTATTGAGTATGTTCATTGTTTTTTTTTTTTTTTACTCTATTTAACCCAGTAGAATACAAACTGCCATGTTTCCTTTATTCTTCTCACCACTGATTTAATCTGAGCAATTCAACAGTGCCTGGCACATATTAGTTGTTCATCAACTATATGTTGAATGAAGTAAGCAATATACAATTTGGGAACCTAGTCAGGACTTTCCTTGACTTCGCTGAGGCAGATGTTAGATAGTAGTAGATTGTGAAAGAAATGGGAGGTGAAGAAATCAAAATACATTATGATTAGAAAAAGCATGCCTGGAAAAGAAGCAATATGTGGGAATCTGAGTAAGATATTTATTTTCCTTTTATTTAAAAAAAGTGAGCCGTGATCATAATTACGGAGTGAGGGAAACAAGCTTCAGATATAAAGATGATAACTGATGAAGCCGTGCTTCAGAATACTATTTGAAAAAAAACCAAAAAACAAAAAACAAGAGCTCAAGTAAAGAAGTTACCCTCAAACAGGAAGAAAAATTGTTTTCTTTCAGGAGTAAAATGAAATAAAGATACTTTCATAGATTCAAAGTCAGTACTTGGAAAAAATCCACTCCAGCTTAACCCAATGTTATTAATTAATGGTGGTTTTACAGGGGTTGTGAGAAGAGAAATGAAAGGGAAGGGTAACTGAGCATGTCAAAGAATCGCTGCTTAGCATGGAGAGAAAGACTAAAACATTACGAGTGTTAAAGGTATCAGTCCTGTACAGTTACACGATGATCACTCAGCAAAGTGTGGACGTCTACATCCCTGGAATGATGTTGAGTTGGGGCTTTATTGAGCAAGTGCAGCAGAAGAATAGAAATGGTTCAGGAGAACAAATACTAGGTCTATACTAAGGGGGGAGCTGCTAAAGTCAAGGTAAAGCTTAACAACTATCTCCGGTATTGGAATCAAAAGCAGAAGGACTAAGGGATTGCATTCAGATCTGGGTTGTTACAGTTTAAAACAGCTAGAGTGGATTAGGTAAGAGGCATAATATTATCAAAGTGATGGCCATACATATGGGTGGCAAAGAGGGTTGGAGGTGAAGAGGATTAAATAATTAAGGGGATTAAGAAAGCCATGTGAGGATGGTGTTGGTTTATCATTTACAAGCAGGTTAACCATGCATCCTGATCTGCCCAGGACAGTTTTGTATAATGACTGTCTTTCCATCTTAAATGTTAATAAAGCCTCCTTTATATTCAAATCAGTTCCAGTTTGAATGATAAACAGTTTGATAAACCTATATATAGGATGTACCAATTTTTGAGGTGGATGGCAAATTCTTTAACAGTCTTTAAAATAGTATCAGTGACTCAATAAATCATGGTTAGGAGGACTAGGTTGATAAATCAATAGTGCAAGAGATAGAGATTCACATACTTTAGATTAATGTAATTATTTAGATCAATATGCCTAGTAGTGCAGTATTGTATTTAATATGTATTCCTCATAAATATACCCTCAAATTTTACTCAAGGCAAAGCAAAATATTAAAAAGCAAATATTGTGACCACTGTGATACTATTTATTTAAGCTAAGTACGCTCAGTTTCTTCCAGGGTTTTCATTTAAATCATTTTTAACTCTTCACTGCATTGATCATTTTTAAAAGGTAGTGTTCAAAAATAAATACGATACTTTGCCCTCTCTGATAAATGAAGACTAGAATAGGATTGTCATAGCTTTTTCTCAGTGTTAATATTCCTACTTATAAAGCTCATATATGAATTAATTTTGGGTGCTTTTTGTTTTTGTTTTGTTTTGGGCTGCCATAATACAATTCTAACCCACATTTCCATTGTTTTCGACTAGCTCTCCTAGAGTTAATTTTGTATCTCCTTTGAGTTTCAGGCTCATATACATATACGACTGCCTTTTTGATAGCTCACCTTGGATGTTGATAAAGTATATTAGCAGGGCCCAAACTTAATCTTTTATTTTATTTAAAAAAATGAAACCAAAACCCACTTACTTCTCTCTTTCTTCTTTGTTAAAATCCTTTTCCAAGATATTATTGTTTCTTGCCTACATTACAATGAATATCACTAACTGCTACTTATACTCCCAACTTCCATGTTTGTCTACACGTTAATATGTGTAGTATAAAACAATAATATCTAGAAAATACATAGCATTTGTCAGTGGTTTCTACTTTTGAAAAAATACAAATTCTTTGCCATGGCTTTTCAGTCTCTCCATGAACTTGTCTATCCCTCCAACGTTATCATACCGCACTATTTCCTTCATCACTTTCCACCATGCTGGCTTTCAGGCAGTTCTAAAAGTATGCCAAGTTCATGCATACTTTAGAGCCTTCACACTTCAATCTGCCTAAAATGCACTCTCCTGGATATTCACATGGTTGGCCTCAGTAAGAATGTCAATATTTCAGATAGTTATATTCTGAACACTAAATCTAAAGTAGTACTTCCAAGTCACTATGTATCACACCAGGCCGTTTTACTTTCTTCCTCACACTCGCTACAATCACAAATATTTTGTGTGTGTGTGTGTGGGGGGGGTGGCTATTAGACTATATTTAGCGTCCCAACCAAAATAAAAGCCCCATAAAATAAGGATATTATCTTTATTGTTAACATTGTATTCACAACATCTAGAACTGTGTCTGGGACAAGGTAGCTGTTTAGTAAATATTTATGAGAATATGCTTTATTTTTACATAGGGAGAATGCTTGAAACATTCAAAGTTTCAGATGATTGTGTAAATCTAGCATAAGATAACCATTTTTATCATGTTTCTTTAAAAGAAAATGAAAAAACAACGTTGGATTTTTCACTAATATTTAGTAGAAGAGGTATTAAGTAACCTAGCATAAATAACAGAAATCTGTTCCTTAGTATTAGAGATGGATTTATAATTCATTTGAATCTTTGTAGGTTTATGAGAAAAGCACAAAGATGAGAATTATGAAGAGATTTTCCTATTAAAATCAACAAGGATTAAACATAGCAATATTCTAAAGAGCTTAGGTAAGTTATAATTTTGGAATTTCTCCATTTGGAAGACCTCTGACCATTTCTTAATGTATTTTATCTAGGATCAAGAATTAAATAGATCTGCTATGCAAAGATAGACCATATGCCTTTTACCATGGTCCAAATTGCTGAACTCAGTAATTATGTTCATGGAGCATAACATCCTATAGTGAGTAATTAAATTTAATATACTTATTTATATTTTTTATTTATGTGATTATACTTAAAAGTTTATCTTTATCAAACCTATTTAATTACATTCTTTTTTTTTTTTTTTGGTTTCTCTTTTCTTTTGTATCACACATGTGTGGAATTAGACTAATCACATTTGGTTCATGGTACAAATAATCATCAACCTATAGAAGCAGTTTTTTTTTTTTTGGTTATTGTTGTCTATGTAGAGTTCTCATATTTGATAATGACTTTTATCTTTACTACTGGATATCCTGAAACACTTTTAAAATGTCTGTGTGTCTGTGTGTGTCTGTGTGTGTGTTAGAAATAAGTAAAATATCCTCTCACTCTGATGATCATAAAGTTATTCACTATTAATCTGGTACCTTTGTACCCTGAAATTAATCCAATTTTCATAAGAAACTCAATATGTATAATTTAAGGGTTCAGAAACTTCAGACACAATTGTGAAAGGATTTCCAACCTTTCTAATGTTTCTGTATCACATTGCATTTCAGTCTGCCAAAACAAGATCAATCTTAGTCACTTTCCCTTTCAACCATCCTTCCTCTTTCCTTCCTTCCTTCCTTCCTCCCTCTCTTCCTTCCTTCCTTTTTCCTTCTTTTCTATCATCTCTCATTTCTCTGTATCATTACATATAAACTGCCATTAAGCAGGATTCCTTAAATCACAATTTTAAGGAGAAAAATATTTTTTGAGAATTACTGAACTTATACTTTTTAATCAGAATTATTTTGGATGAAACATTAAACAAATATAGTGAATTCTGATCAATATCAAGTTTACTAAGGAATCTGCAAAGCCTAAGGAATAAAAAATAAATGTATGATCATCTGAGATGATTTCACTTTAGGGATATTATAAATAAAGTTGGTATCATTTTTTTAAAAAAGTCACTTTATGGATATATATATGCATTTCTCTTCTGTAAATAGCTAGAATTATAAAATTATAACTGGTGGATCAAATGAGAGGAATATGCTTATTTTTATCAGTAACACAGAACTTTTGTTTATATCCTTTTACACTCTCATCCACAATGTTTGAGAATTCTGGTTGCTGCACATCCTCACCAATTTTGGTGTCTTCAGTCTTTATTTATTTATTATTTTTTTAAATTAAGCTTTAATTGGCATATTAACATTGTGTAAGTTTAAGACGTACAACTTGTTGATTTGATACATTTGTATATTGCAATATGATTACCACCATTGCCTTAGTTAACACCTCTATCATGTCACATAATTATCATTTCTTCTTTGTGGTGAAAACAATTAAGACCTAGTCTCTTAGCAAATTTGAAGTTTACAATACAGTAGTGTTGACTGTAATCACTATGCTGTGCATTAGATCTCCAGGACTTATTTACCTACTAGTTGCAAGTTTGTATCCTTAAACCACATCTCTTCAATTTCCCCACCCTCTAGCCCCTGATAACCACCATTCTACTCTCTGTTCTAACAAGTTTAGCCTTTTCAGATTCCACATTTAAATGATGTCATACTTATTTGTCTTTCTCTGTCTAATTTACCTTACTTAGCATAATGCCCTCAAGGTCTATCAATGTTGTTGTAAATAGCAAGATTTCCTTCTTTCTCATGGCTCAATAATATCACATTTTATGTATACTACATCTTCTTTACCCATTCATCTGCTGATGGACACTGAAGCTGTTTCCACATTTTGGCTATTGTGAATGAATAATGCTGCATTAAACATGGAGTGCAGATAATATTTTCGATATCTTGTTTTCATTTCCTGTAGATATACAGTCAGAAGTGGGATTGCTGGATCATAAGGCAGTTCTCTTTTTTAATTTTGAGGAACCTCCATACTGTTTTCCACAGTTGCTAAACTAATTTATATTTCTACCAACAGTGCGCAAGAGTTCCCTTTTCTCCACACATGCTTCTGCAGCAGATTAACACACAAGTATTGGTTAAAGAGGCACAAAAGTTATCTTACTACATGTAGTTTAAAAAGTCTAACAGAGGTCTCATTGGACTAAAGCCAAAGAACTAAATTCAGGGTGTCTTCGGGGTTGTATTCGTTCCTGGATCCTCTAAGGGATAATCTGTTTTCTTTCCTCTTCTAGTCTCTAGAGGCCACTTCCATTTTTTGGCTTATGATCACCTTCCTCAATCTTCAAAGCCAGCAAAAGTGAGTGGAGTCATTGTATCTCCCTGACATCCTATAGTAATGTCCTCCTCTCTGATTTTCTCTTCTCCTTTCCTTTTCCACTTAAATATCCTTGCGATTACAATGAGACAATCAAATAATCCATGAGAACCTCTCCATTTAAAGGTCTGTTCTCTTAATCACATTTGCAAGCTTCCTTTAGCCATGTAAAATACCATATTCATAGTTCCTGGAGATTGGTACATGAAGATCTGTAGAGGGTGTCTACCACATCCAATCAGTGAAAAGTTTACTTCATATATTTAATCTTCTGGCTCTGAAATTTCCATTTGTATTTTTATCATGGTTCATTCTTTTTCTGCTGGAATTTCTTACATTTTCACTCATTATGAATATATTTTCCTTTTCATCAATAATCATAGCTATGATAACTGCTTTAAAATTCTTATCTGCTAATTCTAGTGCCTGTGGTTAGTCTCTGTATATTGTCTTTCCTCCTGAAATCCAGTCAAAATTTCCTTCTTCTCCATATGTTTAATAATTTTAAGATGTATCTTGCACATTTTGAAGGTTATGTTTGGAGACTCTGGATTCTGTTACATTCCTCCAAACAGTATGATTATTTGTGTGTGTTGGTTTGTTTTAGCAGACAATTAACTTGATTTACTTAAATTGCAATCTTTATCTCTTGGACATAGGCTCAGAATTCAGTACAGTGATTTTAGCCTTTGTTGTGTCCCTTAGAGTATGGTCTGTACATGTGGTGAATGGGTCAGGTAGCAATTTGAGTATACATTATATACATAATTTATCACTTCTCCCCTCTTGTTCTCTCCTTTCTTAGGATCCTTCATCATTTTAAAGCATGGTTTTATTATTTGGGTGCCCCAAATTCTATTCTCTGTTTTTTATAAGGAAGAAATACTGCAGTTTTTCTATAAGAGTTTGATTTGCCTCCTAGTCTTAAAGAACAAATATATAAATAGCTCATCCAGGTTCATTCCCTTCTTCAATATGTCATTCCTTCATCCAAATGTTGACTCCCCATCAAAAACAACTTCTTCTTCCTCCTCCTCCTCCTTCTCCTTCTCTTTCTTTTTTGTGTATTTTCTTTTTTGTTTGTCTGCAAGAGGGTTGGTACTATGGGAGCATACTTTTAAACTAAGAATGTGTAAGGAATGCTGAAACTCTATCTTTCTAAATATTAGGCTCACAGTTTGCATTTTTCTTACTACCAAGTTTCTCACTGAAATTCATCAGAGTTTGGAAAGGAAGCATCTTTTTTTTTCTCAAAGCCTAATTGAAAATAGATTTTTACTTTATAATACCTTAAAACATTTTTAAAGACATAATCAAGCAGAAATTGTAATAGCTCAACTCATGTCCAATAATCTTTTTGTTAGACACTGATCCTGGTACAAATAAAACCTACTTTACTCCTTTATTCATTCATCCATTTAACTGATATTTATTCAGCTCTAGCTATGAGCAACAGGTTTTTTAAGTGATGAAAATATAAAGGTGACCAAAAATGGCATAGCCTTGCCGCTTAGCAAGAAAGAATAACATTCAACAGAGTGTCACACAAACAAAAAAAATTTGAATAGAGTAAAAGATATGAAGGAGAGGGGCATGCTGATAAAGTATACATTAGGTGAAAATCACCTAAGTATGGAGGCTAGTGTAGGCTTTCCTGAGGAAGTGACTATTGAACTAAGATCTGACAGAAAGTAAGATTCAACTAGATAAGGATTGAATGCAGTGGATGAGCAGGGGAAGAAAATTTCAGGCAAGCTAAATAGCCTGGAATGTTCAAGATGGAACTGAAAAGAGGTCAGAACAGCTGGAGCATAAAGCATGAGGTGAGAGCATAATGCTAAATGAGACTTGTGAGGCAGATGAAGAACAGATGATCTAGGGTTTGTGGGCCAGCCTAAATTTCAGTCTTTGTCCTTAGAGCAATGAATATCAACATAATCTTTGTTGTTAGCTTTCACAACATTTGCAGGCTGACAGCATGAGTTTCTTGTGTTTTCAGGTAATTAAGAATGTCTTTCCCTCATGTAATTCATGTCTGTATTCTAACAGGAACTTTAATATTATGCACAATAAAATAGAACAAAATAAACATAGAATTCTGCATGAAAAACATAAAACAAAGGAAAATATTTGGGTATGTCTTTTGTGTAATAAACTAAATGTATTTAATGTTAATGAAAGGATGGTTCATGTTACATATATGAAGTCTTATTTCTTTTGGATAATATTTGAAGCATACTGATTAAGCACATATCTGAACATAACTATGACATATCTAAAAGAAACTCTAAGTGGCTGCCATGTTTTTCAAAATCACAGTTTATGAACTCACTGGAGGATGGTCATATCTTTTTTAATCTTGTAAGAAATATGAATTAAGCACACTGTTTTGGTTGGACCTCAGAGGAGTAATCACATAGTCACACACAAGCAAGTTTGAACCTGTTACAAACAGTATTTAGCAATGTATTTCTTATTTCTGAAATGCCAGCTTAGATACATAAAAATTATCAATATTTGTATTCAAAGAAAAGCAATAAAATTTATGATTAATGAATAGTCTAATGCTTCAAACTCATCCAGATACTTCTTTTAAGTCTGAGAGAAATGTGTCCTATTGAGAAGTATCAGATGAAATCCAGCTGTATTTTAATCTCATTTCAATCTATCATCACAGAACATATTGACTATTTTCTCCCTCAGACATGCAGCTGTCAACTATCCAACTATGGGCCTAGATTTACATTACAGTTTTATTTCCTACCTATTCATTTTCATCTAAAACACTTGTTCCATGAAACAGCTTTTGCTGTCTGAAAAAGGAAAACAGGATATGCGGCCTCATCAAACCTATCAATAAATGTTCATGGGCACAGCAAATAATATTCGTTAAATTCAAGGGAATATATTGCTACCTGAAGAAGTGGTAAAATCACTGTACATCTATGTGCGTTATTAATATCACATTTATCATTCCATAAAAAGATTTCCAGTGTGTGCCAATAGTTATAAGAATCCCTGCCCTTCCATCTCCCAACCCAAGAGCCACATTCAAATACCTGCAAAGTGTGTCTGCTCACCTGGAAAGTAGGTCAAGTTACAAAAGCCCCTGGATAGTTGTGTAGACTTTAAGATCTTTGGAAAACTTAACGAGGCTTTGTAATTAGTATCAGAGAGAGGATTTATTAGTGAAGATAGGCAAGAATGCAGTGGTAAATCCAAATGCAATGACTCAAAAGAATAAAATAAAAATATTTCTTTCTCATAAAACAATTGTTGGTGATTGGTTAGGCTGATGGGACCATTCTCTTCTATGTGGTTTTGCAAGAATCCTAGTTCCTTCTGTCTCACAGCTCAACTATCCCATAGGATATCATTTGCAACAGATTCAGTCATTGGATTGAGAAAAAGACAGCATGGAAGAGACATATTGGTTTCTTAAAAGCCTTGGTTTAGAAGTAACATATGTCAGTTCCATTCACTTTCTACTGGGAGGGACTAATAATATAATCACCCATAACTGCAAGGGAACTGGAAAATATAGTTCTTGCCTAAGTATTCAGTTTTAAGCTACGACTCTATATTATGGATAGGAGAAAAGATTTTGGTAGGTAGCTTCTTTTCCCTGCCACAGAAGTGTTTCTCTTCAATTGTTCTGGACATAAGAGGGTATTTTGCTTGTTTGTTTTATCTTACTGCTTGTTCATTTTTCTGGCCACCTAGGTATATATGAAGTTCACACAGGTTAAGTAACTTATACGAGCAACTATAGCTAGGAATAAATCTACAAGAAACAAAAGTCAGCACAGAGCTCAGATAAACAGAGGAAGGAATTGTAACTCAATATTCCATATCAACCTAGAAAAATAATAGAGCATGAATTTCTGTGAGTAAGGTGAATGGGCCTTAGAGTTTGAGATTAAGGTGGCATTCCCAGTGATGATATAATAAAATACTTTTTATTATTTTACTGTACATTTATAAAAGCCCATTATATTACTGTGTACTAGGAATATTGTTCTATATTGTGAATATTCTCAGAAATTCCATGAAAAGGGATATGCCCCAAGAAATCATGCATGAAATGAATTATCTTCAGAAAGTAAATGCAAAATTTAGGTTAACATGGTTGCAATAAAGTATGACTAACTAAGATGATTTTAAAATTAGAAATGTTAATGTCCACCTGCTCTACTCTTCTAATCTTTTTTCTGTCAGCAGATATACTCATTAAGTTCATAGTAGATTATTTTTGAACAATAAACACTTTCATTTCATCAGCTAAGAAGCGAGGAAGGAGGGTTTATTTGCATCTCTGGACCAGATTTTCCTCGGATGGGACACCAGCAATGTGTACAAAGCCATCTGCTCAGCCACACTGGCCAGGCCTCAATACCAAAAACTTTTCCTGCTGATCTTCATCCTTCAGAAAATCGATGATCTTGGTTATTATTTTCTTTTCATTCTATTTTTTATTCTGGATTTTTTTTCACTTTAAATAAAATTTTAAAATCTTACCTTCCTCAGAGGTCATCTTGGTCCCTTTCTGAAGGAGTGAAGCCAATGGTAAGAGGGATTCTGACATCTACAGGTACAATGTGTTGTTAATTACCATGATGCAGATCATACCCATGGTTCTAGTTTTGTACTGCCTTTGGAACCCCAAGATACCCACTCCAGGACCACAGTACTTTAATATATCCCTGCCATGGACTGTGTGCAGAAAAGACCCAACTTATATTTTCTGGAAGGCATCTCAGCACATACCTCGGTTTCTTATGGTGGAGCTTTCTCTTGCCTCCCTCTTGTGGTACCTAGGACACGTCCATTCTTCAGTTCTGGATGAAAAGAGAAATTTGATAATAAAGAAAGCTGTCTTTACTGTCATATGTCTATAAACTTGCACTTACTTAGAGTAAACCTAAAAGTTCACTAAGACATTTGTATTTTCCTATAAAAATTGATTTCAGGATATCATGGTCTGCAAGCGTCTTCCAGGCAAATTGAAGGATGTATTGTTTTTAGGAATAAATGGGAAATGTTTAAATCATAGAGTACCCTATGTGTATTAATTGTCATTTAAATGGCAATATATGGAACATCAATCTACATATAAATTCAAATTTTTATTTATGATATTTTACCCTTCCATATAAACCAAAATAGTCTGTGGCTGTTATTTTTTCTTCAAGGTCCAGTAGACCTAAGTGGTGAAGAATGTGGTCATCCCAATAGCTCAAGTTCAAACCCAAGTTCTGCTACTTACCTTCTATAGAGTTTGGGCATATTACTTTTCTCTTTTTTTTCAGATTCCCTATCTGTAAAATGCAGGTAACAATAAAAATAGCACACGACCCTTGGATCAAGTGAAATTAAACGTATTCCTACAAGGAACCCAAAAGTTTGCCATAAACATAGTAAACTTTATATATTATTATTCTTTGTTTATTTGCCTAACAGTTGTATTAAAGTCAAAAGTGCATAAGGAATTGTCACATTTGCTTAAAAAGCAAGAATATAAAACTGGTGTATATTTATAAAAACAGACATTACCAATACATAGTAATAAAATGTTCTTTCAAATTATTGGAGATCAACTCAACTTCAAGGTAGCTTTTGAAAGGAAAACATTACTAACGCAGATATAAAAATCCATCACTTTTCATCTTTACAGTGTTCAAAAAATAGTACAATTACAGGTATATGTGGGATCTGAGGCAATTAAACCAAGGATGAGGTGAAGAAAAAATGGTCCCTGTAAATAAAATCTAAAATACCCATTTTATACATAGTAACAAGCAAGTAGGTATAATTATAGTAATAATATACTCTATTACCCAGGCTCTAAGATTTCACATTTAACTAAAATTTTCTCATTTCTTCCATATTCTAACATTCAGCACTACCAGCTTTCAGTTATAAGAACTTTTTAAGAAAGAAACCTCCATTTAAAGATGATTTTTCTCTAATTAAGTGAACATTTCTATCAGCTTTGTCTTGTTTCGTGGCTGAATGTGTATGAGATTCCCAGGATCACTAGACTTCTGAGAACAGAAGCCACCATAAGACTACAAATAAAATGAACAGAAACAAAGGAACTCAGATGAAATAGGTAAAGTGAAAAAAAGAGATGGGAATTTATTTTAAAAGTAATAGTCTGAAAAGAGAATCAAATCTAAGATGCTATAAAGAGGAAAAATCAGAAAATTAAAGGAGCTCTTAGGAATTAAAAGTAAGATAAATTTAAAAAATCAAAACTTCAGTATAAGGTAGGAAAGTAGAAGGATAAAGATAATGAAGTTCCCTTGCAAGTAAAAGACAAGCAAAAAAGAGAATAGCAGGAGAGAAAATATAAGAAAATTGAGAATCAGTATAGGAATTCAAACATGCACCTTATAGAAATTCCATAAAGAAAAACTAAAAAAAAGATATCACAGAAATAATGTAAGTTATCCCAGCATAAATTTGCATAAATTTCTATATGCATAAGTGCTCAGCATAATGGATGCAAAAAGTCCTCAGTATGGCATATAACTGTTAAATTAAAAGTGGGAGGGAGGGAGAGAGAAAGAGAGAGAGAGAGAAAGAGGGAGAAAGTTTAATAGGGAGAAAAAAACGCAGGAGGGGTGATCACAAAAATTTTTGAACATAAGAATCCTAACAGCAACATTGAAAGCTAAAAGAAAATGGAAAACATGTCTCAAAATTTTGAGGGACAATTAATTTCAATCGTGCGTTATATACTTAAATAGTTCATCAACTCTGAGCGTGGAATAAAGAAATTTTTAGATAAGCAAGTCGCCAAAAATTTCACTCCTCTGACCTCTTTTTTAGGATGGTGAAACCTACAAAAATCAGTACTTAAACCTCGGAAAAGGAAAACTCCAGATTCTGAAAACAAAGCATTTGACAAAGGAAAATCGTAAGGAGATTCATCAGAATGAGATTCAAGGGAACTGGAGCATCCTTGCGTGCATAGTTGGCCCAGATTTGAGCAAGAAAACAAAAGGCTCACAAGGAGGGGGAAAAACGTGCATGTAGTGAACAGAGTATGGGGAGGGTTTTTAGTTTAGAGTACTGTATTGAGAGGCTATTTGAAACTCTTGGACAGTGTGAAGAATTAGCAATAGGTACATAGAGAAATGAACATATAAATGGGAGGTAATTGATTCTAGAAAAATGAAATTATAGAACTGAGCAAATGTAAATGTAAATATAGTGAATCACTTGACTCCAAGTAAATGATATCTATTTGGTCATAATATTATAAATGTTAAATATCAATTTAGCCAAAAACTGCAATATATTAGGCAGAAGCAGGGGACAGTGTTGTATTTGAGCTGATTAAACCATAATAGCAAGTCAAGAGATTATGCTCAGCGATGTTAAATAAAATCGCAAGGCAAGCATTACCATTAAAAAGTGGAAGTAAATACCAGATAAAAAAATAAAATAATAATATAATACAAAATAATATAATAATCAGAACTTCAGTGTAGGTGGATAGTTCACTCACATCTTATTAGGATCTTTTTACTTTTTAAACTTGGTGCACGTATTAGTTTAAAAATATGTATATATTTAAGATCATGTACATTTCTTCTTTATATCTGGCTTAAATAAAAGCAGACCTCCCATTCCTCATTGGTTCCAAGAAGGGCACTGTCAAACTTGCTTGCTATTCTGAGTCTTAGTTAATTATCCCCTCTATGGAATATGGAATAAGTGAACACTAGCAGATTCTCCAACTGTGGCTAAGAAAGCATGCAGAAAGCCATTGCCTTGACAGGAGGGATAAAGAACGAAGGAAAATCACATCCAAGTTGTCAGGGACCTGAATTAGAACTGGAACAGATTTTTAAAGTGTGAGCCAAGGAGCTTCGTGGATTTTTAGCCTGGGGTTGACAGAGCAGAGTGGCCAGTTCCCACTTATTCCATCAGTGCTTTTTGCTTATGGGCAGAGGAGAAAAAAAGATTGAACTTTTGACTATGAGTATTATCTAAAATATATCTTGAAGTTTATATACTATAGCAAAGGTCAGAAAACTATACCCTGTTGGCCAAATCTCACCATCTGCCCATTTTTGTATGGCAATTTACACTGTCAAATGGTTGAAAAAAAATTCAGAAAAAGAATATTTTGTAATACATGAAAACTATTTGAAATTCAAAGTTTAATGTCCAAAGTTAAAACTGTATTGGAACACAGCCATTTCCAACCATTCACATATTGTTTCTAGCTGTTTTTTAACTCCAGCACACTTTGAGCCCTCGCCCAAGAGACGGTAAGGCCCACAAGGTCTAAAATATTGACTATCTGACCCTTTACAAAAAAAGTTTGCCGACCCCTGTACTAAAAGAACATATATCTCATTAAGATGTTTAACTTTTTGATCTCTTCCATACATATTCCATGAGAGAAAGCTGAGCAATTCTGATGAACAGTGAAGTTGCTGAATAAGTTATGAAAATTAGTTCTAACAAGGCTTCTTAGTTTAAGCTCTCATTGTCATTTGATAAGTCTAATCAATAATGGGCAGTTAGATCTCACCCAGAACCAAGTATCATAGTTAGATTTTGGAGATAGTTCAAGCTTCACTCTTTCTAGACCAAATTAGCTACCCAGGAACTGCAGATTTGTGTGAACTAGCAGATTTAGAGTGCTCTTGTGGGCTGTGATAAGCATCTTTGGTACATGAAGAGGAGAAATTTGAGAACCAAGGTTATAAAAACTACCACTTTGTCAGTGTGGATGTCCTGTGCAATTGATCACTGTACAATTAACTAGTTTGTATTAGGGTCTTCCAAGTGGAGAAAGTGACTTATTCAACTGATGACTCCAAATAAGCAAACAGTAATTTAATTGGGGAAGAACCCCAGGAAATAGCACAAAGATGACGTGAGCCATAGATACTCTGAACTTCTCAGTTACTTTTCCCCTGTCATGTGTGGGTCATTTGAAAGCCAGGGAGTCAGATAAGCTAAACTGAAGCAACATTGTGACAAAGTCCTCTTGGAGAGGAGTGAGACTCATGGTTGAAGTTTAAAATGACTATACAAGTTTCTTTTTTATGTTCAATAATTTTGAGTGGGTCTTGATAAGAATCCTTTCAGATCAGCCCAGCCTTTCAGTAGTCATATCACATCTTTTCAAAATATTAGACTTATTCATAACTCTAGCCAGTGCCCCCTTTTTCTTCATAGACATGCAAAGAAACAGAGGAGAAACCACCAGGAAATATTTGCAGTCCTGCAGACAAAGGATGTACACCAAAACAGAAATGAGCATATTAGAGGATGGCTGCTTGACAATTGTTGCTGGAAGCCTGAGTAAACAGTCTGTAATCTGCCTCCTCCCATGAACGTCTGCTAGATGTTTCAAAACTAAGTTGTTCCTCAATAAACCCCAGGTAGTGCCTAGAAGAGGATGACTCAAATGAAATAACTACACAGCTAGCATGGCCTCCAGCAATTGAGCACACGGATCCCAGGCCTTTCTCTCCACCACCTCATTCTGTAGTTATAAATCTGGAGACTATGCCACTTAGAAAACAAATCTTCATAAGGAAAATACATGGTGTTTGACAGGAAGACACACACATATGCACACCCACACACATATTGGTTTGTTAATTCATTCAACAAATGTTTTTTTAATACCACTATGTACAAGGTAACATAATAATTTAGAAGTGAAGGCACATCGGTTGGGTACTATTATAATTGGAGAGGTACTGTTGGAACAGATGAGGAAGAAAATTTTTAGGCATTTTTATAATTGTGGACTCAGCCTTCTCCAAGGCTGTCAGCTCTGGAACCTACATTTCCTGAGTGTAACTATACAAATTATGAAGTAAGAGAAAAATGGAATTCAAGGAAAAAAATATAGTAAAATTTAAATAATAAAACTTTAAGATTCTAAAGATAAGAAGACAAAGATCTTAATAATGATATTTATAGAATTATGAGCAGAAATTAATGGGGGAGAGATATGAAAATATCCCATAGCAGGAAAGAAGAAGATGTATTTTATATTTGTAGGGTAAATAAAGTTAATACACTCACAGAAATTACAATGATTACATTTTTTCAGATTTCTGTATACCTGTTATTATGAATCACTCTGATATTTAAAGGACAGAGTTGGTTTATGTATGTTTAACATCATATTATATTCCTATCAGTAACTCTGTGAGTTTCAAACATTTTTACATACATCTATATATCTATGTATTGTTCCACCAATACTCACAGCTTCACTGTAGTTTGCTCCTGAAATCATTTTAAAGAAATCTCACATATACTTTTAATTGAAATTTATCTGAAATAAGTATTGTAATGCTAGATTTTTAAGGTTTTTATTTGCCTAAATCTGTTGATGTTTTTCTTAATTTTAACTTTATAGAGTCCTTTAGTTTTTGATGTGGGATGTGTAGTCAAACTTATTTTTGGTCTCCTAAAGTGAGTCTTTTTCCTCTGAAGAGATAAGTTTACCCTATACAAATGTGTTCGTTTGACATTTTTTTATGTTTCGTGTCTCTGAATATTTTCTATGTATTTCCCATGTTACTAAATCTTACTTTCACCTTTTATAACTTAAGAGTTATAAAGTCAGTTTTCTATTAAGAGAACTGACATATATAAATAAGTTATAATTGTTTTTTAACTTTCCATGTCCAGAAATAAACATTAATAATTGGCATTCTTAAGTGAAATAGGAACACATATTTCATATTCTTTCTTCTCCAACTCATCCAAAATCATTCTTTTTTGGGGGGGGGGGGGTCATAGTCTTGGGCTTTATTTTCAGTCCAAAAATGTTCATTAATTTTTTATTAAAAATTATTGTGTTGTGAAACCATAAAATTGTAGATTTGAAATTGATTTTATTTCTAAATTCATTGACTTCTCTAAGTTGTTTCACCACTTTATGTTTTCATTATTGAGATATATACCTGCTTATTGACTGGCTTAACTTTCCCAATTGACTTTTTAGGAATCAAAGGTATTCCTAAATTTTTATGCCTGTTGTCTTCAGTCACAAATACGACTTGCCTTAATATATAATTAATTAATCTCAATCTTTCCTTCCTCAGAAATCTGAAGGCTCTGCTCCTTTGAGTTCTGCATTTAATACCTCCATTAGAAGGCTGAAGAAAGGCATGATGTTATGTTTTGCTTTACAGGTGACCAGGTTCTTCTGAAATGATCTCTGAATTTTTAAAGATTCTTTCTAAAGTTTAAGTTTGGTAACTTTACCAAGTTTATCTTTCTATCTATCTGTCTATCTATCTATCTATCATCTATCTATCTATCTACTGTTTATCTAACTATATTTATCTACCTATTTATTTCTCTCTCTATCATCTATCTACCCTTTTTTCTCTTTGCTTTTTGCTTTTCTCAGAAGAAGTTTAATACTCATGGTTTCACTCAAATTAGAAAAGTTTCCTTAAAATTTTGATTTGCTGTTTTTGTTATTTCTCTTGGTCAGGAACACCAACAATCTCTATGTTTTCCATTCGTTATGCTCCTTAATTATAATTTTGTTTTTATGACTTTAATTAATTTGTATTTTTTTCTCAAATCTTTGAAAGATACTTCTCAGACAGATTCTCAATGTGATCTGTTTTGGTGGTTCAATTCTGGTCTTTGCTGTTCCTGATCATGTTCACATATTGTGAAATAGCATTCCCATCTTAAATCCTTTCATAAATTCTCTTTTCATTGCATTATATTACTTTATCACTCCTTGTTGGAAAGAGTGGTACTTTTTTTGAGAATTCCTGAGAGGATGAGTCGTTTTAGCCTGCAATTTCATTTTATTTCTGTTGCAATATATCCAACACATGTTATTCATCTCTATAGTGTCTGACATTTCTCTTTTCCCATTTTTTTCTGCACTTGAAAAAGAATTATGTAAGATTCATTTTTTTTGGCTGTGTGTTCTCTTCAGTTTACTTATCTTTGAAGAGACGCCGTTCTTTCTGGGCCTAATCTTTTATCAAAACTATTCTGAGTGGAATTGCATTTATTTTTCTCTGTATTTATATGGGCGATTTTTGATAATTCTCATACATATTGTGTGTGGTCTCAGGGCTGATATTTTATATACTGTATTCAGTACTTGGAATGTTTTAGAATTGGGGGAAGAGAGGAAATTAGGGTGAAAAGAAAATGAACACCCTGGAACACGGTATTCTAGAATATGTAAATTTTATGCAATTCATAAATTTTATGAAATTTGCATACTGTCGTTCCCTTAAGCCCAAGGCACACTCTGTCCAATTGTGACAGCACTCTGAATATGACCTAACCTTCATTAGCACTTTTTTAATGGAATTTATTTTCTCACAAGGCCTGTGTCCTTGGTCAGAAGTTATTACCTTTATGCTCTCCTATAGACTGCAGTTTACAGATGATGTGAACATCAACAGAGTTCTAAGCCCTATTTTTGTTCCTTAGAAACCAGCAAAAAACAATGTGGAATCAATTTCAAGACAACGAGGAAGCTAAATACCAGTCATTTCTAGTTAATTACTCATTATTCCATTTTCAATAAAATATCACACAACTTATAGGCATTATGAAAATGTTATCCTTTTGTTTTAGTGATAAGATTTCTTTCTCCCTATCATAGGTAAAATATAATGTGAACCCACAATGTTAAATAGAAGAGAAGATTTCTGTATTTTCTCTAACTAGACATATGCTTCAAAGTAGGGGAATTATTTCCTTTTATAACATTATGACTTGCTCTTTTATGACATTACAGTATCTGTTTTAGAAATGATTGAACATGGAGATCCAATCATACATCAATCACTTTTTTATTTGAAGTAGTTTTAGTAGTCAGACATCTCTTCATTATATGGTATTAATGTAAAGAGCAAACAAACATTTTTAAAAAGAAAGCTATTTTAAGAAATTGGAAATCATGTTATCCTAGCAAATTTTTACAATAAAATGAAATTTTCCTATTTAAAAATTTAAGATCTTTTATCAGTTAATTTTTAATTTTTATTTCCAAAGAAAGGAAATGAACAATCATCACAAATATGGAGTATAAAGGGGTTGCTGTTTTTACATGTAACTGGAATAAATAAATTTTGGACCATGGATGGGAAAGGCAATGATTAAATAAGCAAACTATAATTTTTGATAGAGAAGCATCCTCGGAAGAGTAATAAAATAGAGATTGAGAAGCTAGTGGAGTTTCAGAAAGGAAACCTCTGAGGAGGTCACATTTTATCTGAGTTTGTCAGTAGATATTTAGTAGATTCACATCTTTGGTACAGGAGTGTCTGTGAAATGTAGTCTTTAATATACAGGCTTTGTAAATCATTGAATCATCACAGTCGAGCAAATTAAAAATGTACATATCAAACTTAATTTTCTTAAGTTTCATAGCCATTTGTATTACCACTTATGAAGGAAAATAAATTTGAGAGCTAGACTGAACTATAAAAGGAGATATTTAAAATCAATCAATCACAATTTTACTGTTTAATTTTGCTAATTTTGCTAAGGGTAGTTCCCATGACAGTCTTAAAAGGGAGGGAGATACCTTTGGGTGTTGGCATGTACCTTTATCTCTAACCCCTTTACCCCTCCCTTCTTTCTACCTGAAGTTAAAGATGGATCAGCCATCATGTGACTAGGAAGAACAAGCATTTGCCAAGGCAGGCTAAGCAGAAAGATTTATAAGTAAATCTGAAAATACAGAGATATTTTGTGGAAATAAAGTAAAATGAAGTTTGTTTTCAGAGGCAAAAACAAGAGAATATTCCTCTGGTATGGTGAGTAGAATAATAGCTCCCCAAGATGTCCAAGTTCTGATCCCCAGAACCTGTGAATACTACATTACATGGCTAAAGGACTTTGCAGATTTGATTGTTAGGATCTTTGAGATCATCTTGGATTAGCTGGGTGGGCCTAGTCTAATCACCTGGGACTTTCCTAGTGATAGACAGAAGGAGATCTGACTATGGAAATGTAATCAGAGACGCAATATTGCTGGCTGTGAAGGTGGAGGAAAAGGGCTATGAGTCAAGGAATCCAAGTGACTTACAGAAGCTAGAAAAGGCAAGAAACCTGATTCTCCCCTAGAGCCCTCAGAAGGGAATGCAATCATGCCGACACCTTTTTTTGACCCCACTAAGACCTGCGACTGACTTGTGCCTTAGAGAAGTGTAAGATAATAAATTTGTGCTGTTAGAAGCCAATAAGTGTGTGGCAATTTTTTACAGCAGCTACAGAAAGCTAATACACCTGGTAAAACTTCCAAATGAAGAGCAGATGCAGTACTTCTGCTCAAACACAAAGAGAACTAAAAAAAGAAAGCGTTATCATGTAGGCATTCCAGACATATGCCATTTCCATCTCCTGCTCTGTCCTCCACTACATTCTCCAGGAGGTTTGGGGGTAAGAAATTTGATATTCACACTTGTTGGGAAAAGAAGAAAATGGCAAGGCTAAACTCCATGCAGATGATTTCAGGGGAGAGGGGACATCTAGCTCGATAGGATCAGATGACATATATTTCATAGGGCTCTTCTTGGGACTGTCATAAATAGGTAATAGGTGGCTTATCTTGGAAGAAGAGACACATCCATGCAGTGAAATTGTTATAAACATTTGGAGCTGTGTTCCAGCACCTGCTCTTCTCTTCCATAAGATTTGTTACACAGCTGCAAAGATAGCTCATCTCCAGGCCTCATTCCTCCAAGTTAGGAAGCGAGATATGAGCCATGTTTTTCATGTCCATTTTGACAGGATGGTGTTTATTATGGCTTGTTCCCTACTGCTGATAACAGTAGAGTATCCTGCCTGCACTCTCTGCAGCTTGGCCCTGCTTCTAACCCATACTCCACCAAGCCACAAGATAGACGGATGTAGTGTGCTTCGAATTCTGGGCCACATCCTAAGACTTTGCACTTTCATTTGTTATAGAAAAATTATGGGTTGATCTGAAATCCTTTTTATTTCATTTTTCTTATATTACATTGCAAATAGCAGATGCTGTTTAATGTTTATAATATAATAAATTTCTGAGTTTCCTTGTAAATAATATTTCCTTCTTTTTGCTTCTCTTTTGAAGTGAGTTGCAGGTAAGGGGATTTTTAAGAATGATTTTTAAAACCACCATCTTTTCCAGAAATTCAAGCAAGCTTGTCAAATTGTGCCTATAATAGAAAAAGCAATTCCTTCTGTACTGACAGTCGTGACTTCCCAAATTATCCGAACCTCTCACCAGTGCTGTAGGGAAAGGTGAAAATATCTGGACCAATGGATATTCAGAAATCATTAAGGAATATGTAACTGGGTCAACATGATAACCACGGTGAACAAAAATTTAGGCGGGAAAATAAAATGTGACGGACAATGAAATGACACAAATGTCACATGTCTTTTTTATGATGTATCTAAAAGGTTGACCAAGATTCAGATGACCTCTTATATGCATAATTACATAATCAAAATTAAATTTTTGTTATTTTCATGCTTCCTAACATTTTACCTTTAGTCACACTAAAAGCATGTAAGTTAATAAATTTTAGATATTTTGTAAATGTAAAAAGTACTCTAAAACATTATGCTGGGAATAAGATTATGCTGCATGTGCCTATAGATAAATATGAAGCATCGCCTGCACTATACCTTGCAAAGCTTCTGAAATGGATGTTATCATTGTCCCTGACACAAGCAACTTAATAAAATTCCAATATAGGTTCAAGTGAAATAAACATTGTACCAAAAAAAAAAAAAAAAAAGAACTGTCTAAAACAATAGCTGTATTTCTAAAAACAGAAGATTATTGTCATCAGGTTTCACTGGTGATTAACGCTGAACAAGTTGTGGGGAGCATGTCTGTTTCAAATCCCACCCTGGTGTAGAGAATTTGACACCAGATGGTTTCATACTAACAAGGAATTTACAATTTGTGGGTTGTTAATTGTTTCATTATAAAAGTACACTAGTGAAGTAAATAAGAAATACATTTCCATGGCATACAGCTAAAGACGCAACTGGAGAATAAAAGCTTCAGTAATGGCTGACATGTGAGGGAAAAGGCACTGCACTGTTTTATTTAAATAACTGCTTTTTGCTTTTGTTATTTTCCTCTTTGGATTTTTTTTGCAAATTATAATCACTACCACCATAATTTAAATACATATAAAATATTAATAAAATAATGCACTATTTTATTAAACTTACCCTCTTCCCCATTTTAAGTCTCATCAATTTTACTTTTTGACATGTATTGAACAGCTATCCTGTGTTGTGCCTATTTGACGGCACCGTAAATATTAGGCATTGCATTTGATGACGATGACAGAGACGAGAATCTGACTTCAAGTATTTTAAAAACAAGCTGAAGATTTTTGTTATAATTACTTTTTATAAAAAAGTGCATAAATTACAGGAAGTAGAACCCTTAATGAAAGGCTAGGAGAGATGTTCTCGAATTTTTTTTGTTTCAGGACACTTCTGTACTCTTAAAATTTGGTGAGGACCACAAAGAATTTTGTATTATGGTTTATAGCTTAATATTTAGTGCATGAGAAATTAACACAGAGATTTAAAAATATTGATCGATTCATTTTTAAAAAGCAACATTAACACAATATATACTAACCTAAATAACATAACTTTCAAAGGCCACTGTTTAATAAAATTAATCATTTTTTTGCTGCTTCAACAATAACAATTCTTTTCTCCCTCTGATTGTGTGGAGGTGAATAAGACTGGTAGTACAATTTGGTCTTCACTACTTGGTTTGTATGAAGGCACTAGCAGTTTTACCCACTATTGCTTCTGCACTATGAAACAAAATATCAGAACAGTAAATAAAGCAAATACCAGTGTAGTGTCATTGTGGAAATAGTTTTACCTCAAAGATCTCCTGAAAGCATCTTGGACACGCCAAGTGTACTTGGTCCAACTCTTGAGAACTGTTGTGCTACAGAAAATGAGATCTGAGCTCTAGCCTTGGTTCCATGTTCTATTTCCCAAGGTTGTTGGGAAAATAAAATGTGAAGTTAACTAATGTTATATTAATTGCAAATGATTATATAAATGCAAGTTAGCAGTGGTGGTAGTAATAATACTGATTAGTTATTATGGATGACTGTATTGACTTGACACATGAAAGTTCTCTGTATTATGATTGTAATAAAATCTTAAAACTAATTGGTTTTGGCAGATGTGCCAGATTTCCATTACAGTTTCTATTTTTTCAATAAATTTGGAACACCTTATCATGTTTGGGAATTATGCAAGCATATGAGCACTTTCTCCTCAAAGGAGACCCCCAAAATGTTCTTCTACTGCTTCCTTTGCATGCTGGTCACAGGCACATGATTTAGGTTTAACCAATCAGATTTACTCAGGTAAATATTTAGTTCAAACTTGAGCTTCTTGGGGAAGGCACCTCCATGTTAATCAACTTCGTCAACAAAGGTAACTGTAGAAGCTTGTGGATCATGAAGAACTCATTGGTTGCATCATGAGGTTCCTGAAGAAGCAGCAGTGGTGTGAATGCTGACAGCATCACAGATTGCAAATCAAGTTAAAATCCTGGTAGCAGTACACCCCGCGGACCTGTGGCGGTCCTGGTTGCGGTGGTGATTTCTTCAAGCAGATCTGCCTGTGGTTCTCGACATTGTTTCTGAACGTTTACACTTAAACATTTTCTGGCAGTCATTCCAAAGATATTTTGAACTCCCCAATATTCTTTTAAATTATTTTATACTTAATTATCTAAAATCAAATTCCTCTTTCAACAAAGTATCCTGTCTGAAACATAATGCTTTGTGTTGGGTCATCCTTGTATTAGCTGTACTCTGAGAAACATTTCACACAAAATGTCTCTTTAGTGATAATAAAACCTTATAATCAACACAAAGAAATGCCCGTATCTTGCTACTTTCTGTGGCCAAGTTTCATGGGCCCAAGTCATAAAAAATAAAATCGCTTTCAAGGTATATTATTTTTTAAGTGGTGTTAAATACAGCATGCTTGCTTCATTTGATACTTTGATCTTATCTGTCAAGAGACTCTCCTAAGCCTCAATGTAATATTTAAATGTACATTGGATAAAAGGCATTTCATAGTTGAGGTTTGCCTGGTCTCATAGGAGGAATTCTGCTTAAAATGTAAAGGCTGATGGGAACTCCATGAAAGCTACAGGAAATCCTGTGGTTTATTTGTTTGCTGATTTAGGAGTTTTCAAAAAAATGAAAATATATAAATAATTGATAAATAGTACTACGGTTTGTGCCAGGCATCGGCTTGCTGTACTTAGAAGGTATTTATTGGACAGAGACTGACAAGCGCTTCATTAAAGAAAGAGTTGCCTCAGTACTCAGAGATTATTGTTCAAAGGTATGAGCCCGCAGTTTTGATCAGGTTGAGCCTTGTTCTTTTTAAATTCTCTTTGTGCATAACATTTATTAATTCATTTTTTATTGATCTAACAAATTGCATTAGAGCACTTTCTATGTGTCTGAAATCAGAGTCCTTGTTATTTTGGAAACTGTGGGAAAGAGGTTCCCACTCCCACTTATTGAATTGCTAAATCTTCCCTCTCATTCCTTTCCAATTTCCTGTCTTTGGGGAAATCGGAGGGTGCTTTGAAGTATAATTTTGAACCAGTGTCAAGTTTTGTTAAGAGCATCTTTGTTCTAATCACATGTTGTTTTTTTGGGGGGAAAGGTAATAAAATAGTTTGGAATTAAAGTGAGTGGGCTTAAATCTCACACACAGTTCATAGATATTCCTTCACTACATTCATAAAATTGTATCAATAAGAGGCAGTATGAAATTAAAAAATAATTGAATAAGGTCTTGAGAGCTGAAGTTATGTAAGTATTAATTATTTTTATTACTAGTAAATTCCTTTGAGGGATTGTTATTTAAATAAAATAGCAAAGTTGCAATGATACATTCTAAATCCACCAGTGATGAAGCTTATTTGTCAGAGTATGTGCCTTACTGGAACTCTGGAAAGGATTTTGAGCCTCATTTTACCTAGTATAAGAAAGAAAACTCTGTAACTCCTTAAAAGTACAACCAAAAAAGAGGTATTTTCTCTACTTTCTTCCTGTGTGTGTGTGTGTGTGTGTGTGTGTGTGTGTGTGTCTGTCACCTGTGTGAAAGATGACAGAAGCAGATAAAGCTACTGGAGTTTTCTAAAAATAAAATGTACTGCAGAAAAGCTCTGTGATTTTACTGGGAGTGCCAAGATATCAGTGCATCAGTAGGCAAGGGGATAAAAAGGGTATAAAAATTTCATTTCCTTAAACTCCACACTTTCCTGGAACAATGTAAAGAAGAGAGCGGTACTGCCAAATAAGACCTAAACTTGAAATGCCAAAGTCTCTCGAAAGCAGTTTCTCAAAGATGATATTTTAGGGCGAAAGATTGGCAAACCTTCACTTCCTAGTGTTTCTTGATCTTATTTATGTGACTGCTAAAGCTGAAAATAATAATTTGGAAATTGGAGTCAAACATAAGAAAGTAGGGTATTTTAATTTGAAATATCAGACCCAAGTCACCTTGTGTTTTTCTCCTTAAACCTGCTTTTAGGCATCTATCAGTTTATACATTCTAATTCAAACCTGCTCCTCTATAAAGTCATCATCAGCTCAGCAGAATAACTCCCTCTTTATCACAGGAATTCCAGGAGCATTTATTTGTGGCAATTCTCACATGGCTGCTTTATAGAGCCCTGAATAACTAGAATAATGGTTTGGAGTCCAGGCCTCGCTTTGTCAGGAAGAATTAGCAGAATGCTGGGCAGCTCTTTACAGAATTTAATCTGAGATAAAGAATGTGACCAATAATTAGAATTTAAATCCTTTCCAACACGGTCTCATTCTTGATATTACATTTAACTCAATAGCTGTACCTTGTGGATCTTCTTCAACCTCACTATTTAGTCTAATCCAGCTATTGTATCCTCCATCTCAGTGCTTCCTAGTCTTTTTCTTTAGGAGTCAGGGAATTATGTGCCTGATCAGGCAGGTTTCCCCTGGAGAAAGATTACTGCCATTGGAGAAAGATATGTCAGTGGTAACTTGCAACAGCTATGACACATTGGTCAAGTAACTCGAATTCTTCATGCCGACGTGATCTGCAGATCAAAGCTTTGACTAAATCATGAGAGTGTGGTGCATGTGTGTGTGTGCTTCTGTGTATACATATATAACATAAATATAAAAATTTGCATGTAAAAATTCCATAATGTACACATAATATACACAATTTTATGTATGTATACATAAAATTTTAAATGTATGGGTTCTAGGGCACACAATAACCATGTGTGTAAAGTTTAATTAATTTCCAAATAATTAAAAATGGTTCTCATATTTGTGGTATTAATTGTTCACTACCCCCAAATCTCTCATGTTTGACAGTTAGATGAGCCATCCCCTTCTGATACACACCCTAAGAAAAACTTCTCATAGTGTTTGACACTGCACTGTAATACTTGGTTCATTGGCTGCCTTCCCACTAGATATAGAGTTCTGAGGTCAGAGTCTACATCATTTATTTCTATTGCCTTGCAACTAGAATTTAACCTGATATATAGAGAGATGCCAAAGTTTAATAAAAGTAATGATTTTGCTATACATTTTGCTTAGGTATTAGTTTGCTAATTATAGCAATGAGAGAAAGAGAGACAAAGAGAGAGACAGAACAAACAAATCCCTATAGAGATTTATTTTGAAATAAAATTTTGACTTATTATTAAGGTTTTCCCAGTATTTGTCTTTTATTTAGCGTATCATCAGAATTTTTTTTTTTACTGAAAGGAAAGAATCTGTGATATGTGTTTACCCTGCACAACATTTAGTAGAGTCAGCAGGAATCAGGCATATGAGACCTCTCACTGAGACTTTATCATTTCTTTTTGTCACTCAAGGGGGAGTTCAAATAAGACAGGCTACCTTTGTGGACATTTAATCATCAGTCACACTTCCTTTACATTTTCAGAATAAAACCAATTCTGTTAAATAATTTTTATCCCAATTATAAAACTCAACTGACCCTGCTCAACATAAATTATGAGTATCTCTAACTGTGGAAATCTCCAAAAATAGGTTCACCATTGCTTTCCCTCTCTACCTCCAGTTACTCTGTTTCCAGTTGCCTTCTGAACATCCCTGTGAATTTTTGCATTTGAACAACTAATTGTACATATTTTAAAAAGAAAAAAACCTTCCCTCCCAGATCAGCTATGTTTCTTCTCTTTTATCCATGCCTCTTAATGCCAACTCTGTCCTCTTCACTCCACATGTTCCCCTCCCAAGCCCCACATCAATTGTTCTGGCTTAAGGCCATCTCTGAGTGACTTTTACTTCTCTTTGTCTTGATCACCCCTCTCTAGGCCAACAGTTGCCAGGTACCTCCTTTCTGGATAAAAATCATTATAATTACTTTTCTCTTCATTACCTCTGCCAGTGTTCTTGCACAAGATCTAATTATATTCTTAAAATATTGAATTAATATATGTTAATTCTGAAGAAATTAGTCATTTTACTTTAAAAATTCAATGCAGTGAAAGGCTTGCCTTTTCTAATATATAGTTATAATTAACATCTAGAATTTTATTGTTATACCTAAACACTCCTCCATTTTTGAGTTCTCTATGTTTTAAAAATAACAATATTAATAACTTGAGTATCAACATTATTAATGCCATCATGATTGACTGTAAAATGCCTTTAGACCCATTTTTTTATCCTTTTCTATTTTATCAGCAGAAATTGTACAAATAAAATCCTGAATGAACCTCAACATGTATAAGAGATGAAGCCCTGAAAAATGGAGTAGAAGATACAGAGACTGCACTGCTATGATCTCCCTCCCTTGTTCCACAGGAAGGTGCCTACTGAGGGACCACCATAAAACATTAGGGCTCCGAGGAATATGTTTCAGAAACTGTTGTAAAAAACTGACATTTCACTAAAAGAGTTTTGGGTAACCTATAAAACTATTTAGAGATTACGTAGAAACTATTTAGAAAACCAGCTAAAACAGTCAATTGTTATTTGTAGCAGTTAAGTTCTATAAATTACCCACAAACACTGAATTGGCAAATACTGAACCATTGCTCCTAGGGGAAATACAAGCTTGGTTCCTGTGAGCATCTGGTCACAATATTTTCATCAACCAGTCAAACATAACCTTATTTCATGTGTGCTTCTGTTCAAAGACAACTTTTTAATACACAGTTGACACTTGAACAACATGGATTTGAACTGTGTGGGTCCATTTATATGCACAGTTTTTTTTTCAATAGTAAACACTACGGTAATTGGCTTTTGAAATAGTAAATACTACTACTGTAAATACTACTATTTACTATTGTAAATCCTATATGATCTATGGTTGGTTGAGTCCTTGGATACAGAACCATGGATTTGGAGGGTCAACTAAAAGTTATATGTGGATTTTTTACTGCACTGAGGGTGGGTGTTTCTAGCCTCTGCTTTGGTCAAGGGTCAGCCATATATTGTTGACTCATTAACACTGAACTCACAGCCAACAACACTTTAACTCAGGGCTGAACAAATCTTATTTAACACATGCATTGTCTTTGTAAGGAACATCACAGCATTTTCGAGCTTTAGAACACTAGTTAGCACACCTGCTCTATGCTTGGGGGGACATTTTATACAACGAAATCACCTAAAAAAAGTACAAAGATGAAAAAAATGTACATGTCGCTCAAAATAGACCATGAAAAGGACCCTTATTTACTATGAGAGCTAACAAAAGAAGGCAGAGGCTCATTTTGTTCAACTTCAACAGGGAATCAAATTTTTCACTGATATTGTGCATGTTCTCAAATGATGGAGAAAGAACCGTGATTACTGATGTGGGGGTTCCAAATATATTTTGGTGAGTAGGCAAATTTGTAAATACAAATTCATGAATAATAAAGATAGACCGTAGTCAATTTCTTGTAACAGGAATGAAAGACAACATATTCGATGCTGACATATCTTCAATGTGACTCTACCTTAATGAATATTACCCAGCTCCTTAAGAGGATGCAAGGATAGCCATTTGCAGAGGAAGTAGAAAAAAATTTCTTGCATGCTCTCACTAGCATTACCTTGAAGTTTTTCCTTTAACTAATATTGTTTAATAACATAGAATTAAATATGTTTTTTGAAAAAAATGAGAAATACAAAAAATTAATTCATGATAACCTGTAATCCAGAAATTAGAAAAATCAATGATAGAAACTTTATTCTACTTGCTAATTTAAGGCTATTATAAAATTTGGATAATTTTTTTTTCACCAAACTTCATGAACAGAACAACTTTCCAAAACATAAGAACTTTAAAACAGAATTTTTGGTAGCTACACTGTATTGCCTAATATGAATAAACATTATATTTAACCAGTCAACTACTTGTGGATATTTAAATGCTTCCTATGTTTTGCTGTTTCAAAGCGCTGTGATGAGCAATCTTGAAACCAGATGTTTAGTGTATTTTGTCTCTAGGATGCAGTCCTACAGGTAGAATTCATGCTATATCAATCAAGGTCCCATCAGTAAAACAAAATTCATGCCAAGTGTTTCTATTACAAATCTACTTTCAATAACCTATTTGAAAGACAAATGGAGGGAGATCAACTCTGTGCTTTGTGATGACCTAGAGGGGTGGGATAGGGAGGGTGGGAGGGAGGGAGGCTCAAGAGGCAGGGGAAATGGGGATATATGTATGCATATGGCTGATTCACTTTGTTGTACAACAGAAATTAACACAGCATTGTGAAGCAATTATACTCTAATAAAGATGTATAAAAAAAAAAAAAGACAAATTGAACAGTGAAGCAACTCAGAAATTAGCAACATCTTGAAGCTGCTACCCACCTGAGTTTAAAGGATAAAAGAAGAGATAGTGCGGCTTCCACCCAAGAACTGAGGCTGGCTGCTGGGTACCAGTTAGAATCACCACCTGACCAACACAATGGTGATCTGAAGCCACAGATATTTTCAGCCAGATACACTTGCTACTCTCTTTGTCTGCCTGCAATCTCCCATCAATGTTTCTCTTTGGTTCAACCTCCCTGAGTGAAGTCAGGGAAAAATGAGGGACTAGATTGACCACAAAACAGGTGAGTGACTTCACACCACTTCAAAAGTTTTGAAAAACCTGAAGGATTTTTAAATTATGCATTTAATCTTATTACAGAATTACTCAAATGAATGGTTAAATCAATGCATAAAATCCCTTAAGTAGTGTAAGAGAGTCCATTGCTCCATACACTTACATTAATTGTAAATATTACTTTGTGATTTAATTTCCAAATTGGTGGACAAAAAGCCAATCTCATTTTTATTTTCATATTTGTTTGTGATTACTATTGTGGTTTAATACTTTCTCTAATTTTTTTAGACTATTATCTCTCCTAGTAAAATCTTTTTAGCTATCTTCATATGGGCCCTGAAAATTATTGTTAAATTTGTTCTTAGATTGCTGTTATGAGTAGGAAATTGCATTTCATTTCTATTTTCTAGAGACTTATTATTTTTAATTATATTTTTAATTTGAAGAACATCAGACCTTCATAAAATTTGCAAAAATATTTCAAATAGCTTTTATAATTCTTTTACCTAAGTTCACATATTTTTCCTATATTTCACCTATACGTTGCACATTTACTTTATTATTTGTTTCTGAAAAAATTAGCAAGTAATTTGCAGAGATCAGGCACTGTTTTCTTTAATTCTTGTGCATGTTTTTCTTAATAATAAGGACATTCTGATACATAGCTGCAGAACAATGATCAAATTCAGGAAATTTAACATTGTTTAAAACTATCCAGATTAAAATCATGCTCATTTTAAAGTACTGTCTTTTACAGCACCCTATTTTTTTCCATTCAGGAACATGCATTTTATTTGGTTGGAATGTCCTTCAAGACAACAATGTTTGTGAAGTGGAGAGGCCACTGCTTTGTAATATACCCCTCAGTTTCTCTTTATCTCATTTCTCATGATTATAATTTCATTTTATTTTAATTTTGCAGCATGCTCAAACATACAGGAATATTTAACAATAGTATAAAGAACTTCTTTCCTGAACTATTAGAGAATAAATTATCCACCTGATGCCCTATTACCACCCAATACTTGAGTGTGGAGTTTTCATAACAAAGATATTCTCCTATAGAACCACAATACAGACATCAAAATCAGTAAATTAATATTAATACATCTCTACCATCTAATCTTCAGACTATATTCATTTTTTGCTAATTGTGATTACAGAAACAGATCCAGTTCAGAATACTGTGTTGCATTTTATTGTTTGTTTGTTTTATTCTCTATCTGAAATAATTCCTCAATCTTTCTTTGACTTTCAGGACCTTGACATTTTCAGGGGTTAATGGCCAAATATCTCACAGAATGTCCTTCAATTTGGATTTTTCTGATGTTCTTATGATTAAATACAGCAGAAGTGGTAATGGTGTGTTTTCTTTGTGTTCTATCAGGTGGCACATCAAATATGACCCATATTTGGTGATGGGCACTTTGACTACGTGATTAGGGAGGTGTTAGGTTTCTATACTATGTAAATATCAAATATCACTTTATTCATTAATTTATTTATATTAGTGTGGGCTCATGGATTCCCATTTATCAACAGATTATAATTGGTAACTATTATTCGTTATTTTGCTGCCCATTTTCTCCCAGATTTGGCTGACAGTGGGAATACCTTTACGTTAGCTTCTGTGCCTTTTTGATTTGCTCCCGTCATTCTCATCTAATCCCTGAAGGCCTTCAGAGCAAAAATTGAAAACACAAGTTAGAAAAGGAAATAGCCTCATTACCTGAAATCCTGAAATACAACACCTGGCAGAACATTTTGAAAGGTCTTTAGAAAAAAAAAAAAAAAGACACAACCCAAACCCAAAGTAAACTATGACTCTGAAGATCAAACATTCAAGTGGCCCACTTCTTATCCACCTGTTGGCAATGGTACTTGTAGAAACTATAAGGGACACTGTAAAAAAACTTAGTCCCATTTTACGAAAGGAAAATCAAGACACAGGAAAAGCCATTAATTCAGATCAATGAAAGTTCTCCAAAGAAGGAAAAAGCAACCAATATCAAACTTTATCCTTGAACACTCAAGGTGAATTAACTAAATATAGAAAGTCAATCCCATTAATTCCTAGAGGATATGAGCACTACTCTTTCTACGTTAATCAACTTTAATCAACTTCTTCCTAAGAGTACACATACCATACAAGCAGTAGGTATTTCAAATAACCCACAGATTTTTATCTATCTCCAAGACTTTAACTGTAAATCTTGGCCATTAACTGAAAAAAAAAAAAGTCCTCCTGTTCTGTTATTCCACCCCTGCAAACTTAATGAGGAAAGACTTTGTAAATGGAGTTGCAGTGTTAAATGCATATTAGGGGGAAATTTTTTTCAAAATTCCAAAGGACACCTCTAAACATGATTAAGTTGTGTATGCTCTGATGTATACCTTAGCCTTCTCCATTATATTTGATGCAAACTCCAGATAAAGATTTAATACCATACCCGACATTCTATGGGTTAAAAATTCCATTGACTTAAGAAAAATAATTGGAGCAGAACATTTTAATGTTCAGACTTATTCTACCAAACCATTAAACAAAATTTCCCAATATCCCTTAAAGCCAGAATCAAAAGAAGAACTCAAACCTAGAGTTGGAGGGTTTATATCTAAAGACTTTCTAACACTCTGCACAGACCCATATAACCTCTCCCATCCTACCAGTAAAGAAATCAAATGGACAAAGATATAGATAAATTTGTTCAAGACCTCTGAGTCATCAACAAAATTGTTATCCCTAATGTCCCAGTAGAACCTAACCCAAATCCATCCTGTCATCAACTCTTCCTGGGGATTCACTATACTGGATCTTTGACCTTTCTTCAATGTGACTCAAATTAGGATAGTCAACATGTTTTGCCTTCACCTGGGGAGGATAGAAATATACCTGAACAGTCATGCTTCCAGGGGTTCATTGAAGCCCTCTCTTATTTTTCTAAGATCCTCAATCAAGATTTAAAAGATTTAAATTATCTTTTTGATTGAGCTCTGATTTTACATATATACACATACATATATACATACATATATATATACATATATATATATATATATATGTATATATATATATATATATACACATATACACATAAAATCTCCTACTTTATTTAGAAACAAAGTGACCTGAAAAATGAAAATTCATTTACTTGCCCTGAGCCTTGGAAGAAAGTTACATAAATCACAATTTTGCTGGAACAGTTTATTATTTAGGAAATTATCTATCTAAAGAAAGAAGACTAATCTTTCCTGCTAATTTAAATACTATCCAAACTTATTAGATACCCCTCACAAAATGACAGTTGACAGGATTTCTATGTTTAACTGAGTATTTCAGACAATGGGTATCAAAGTTTTCTGAGATTGGGGCACTTCTTTATGAAATGACTAAGTCCTTAGTAAGAATTTCCTGGGAGTCCAAACATGGCTTACTCTCTCATATGGGAGCCCAAACATGGCCCAGTTCACTCTCTCAGGGACACATCATATATCCTCCAATGAATTAAGAACTGGAAGACCCATGTGTTTAGGGATTTCACTTCCAATACTAGACTCTGCCCTGCTGAATGCAGACATGGCAAAAAATTGCAAGTGACTTACATACTATTCCCAGTTATATCACCAAAAGGTTGCCTTCCCACATACTCTTAAGTACTTCATCATGATCTTCAAAGAGGAGATTTTGTCTATTTGAAGAAACATCCAAGAAAATCTGATGGAACCTCATTAGAAGGTACTTTATCAGGTACCGTTAACAGATAGAGCAATGAATTTCCAAGGAGCCAATCCTTGGGTTCATATTTCACAATTAATGAAGCAATTCAGAATTCCATGCAATAGAAAGGCCAATCTAATAGGTGACCTCAAACTGAAGATTCTCAGGGATCCTCTAAAAACAGCCGATCTTTAGAAGTAGATAACTGACCCAAGACTTGGAACAAGCTGTTGACCTTGGATAGTAGACAGACTCTATCAAAGACACAAGACCAAAAATTCTATCTAATTCCTGTTTTTGTTTTTCATCTGCTTTCTTATGATCACTCTTCTCTATATTTTCTATAGCCCTTGATATTTGTCCACTCCTAACACCCTTTTCCTCCTTTCTTTCCTCTTTAATAATTAGGTCAGAAAATGCCCCTTCTAGTAGCATCGTTAGACTTCCCAAAGAGTAGTCACTGTCTTCATCTTACTCACTGCTTTATATGCTATCCATAGTTATATCTCCATGACAAAAACCTCTGCACTTCCAGTCCTCTCAAACAAGACTATAGGAAACTACAGCCAACGGTGGTCCCACTTGCATCTCCATGGACAAATGATCTCAAATTATCCCTTGACACCGCTAGTATCTCCCTCTTCCAGAGAAAAGAACAAATCATTACAATCTATTGATCAGAATCCAAGTAATTGTAAATTTTAGTTCAACAACTTTCATAGGATGATGGATAAATTACCTTCTATCTGGAAGAAACTATTCGAGATCCAAATATGTAACCCTGCTAATCTAAAGTCCTGGATCAAACCTTGTGTATTAACTCCTTTTTCCTGGATTCCCATGTGTCCCTGCCAGATACTACTTCCTTTGCAGTCAGGCTGCATAGTCTTGTTTGCCTCAGCATAACACCTAATACACTTTAGGAATAGTATTTTGAGACCCTTCTGTGTATAGAGACACAAATTTTATAAATCACCTATACTGGAAATTCTGACTCACAAGATAGCTCCAAAATGAGTCCACTCTTGATTATTCAGGTACAAAACTTGGAGGAATTATTGACTCATTATTTATACAAATAATAAGAGAAGTGTATCCAAGGATAGATTATAAGACACTTGTCACTAACTCCGGCAGAAGTTATTACTGACACCACCTCTTTCTTGGATGGAATACAAATCAGTATCATGGGCACAAGTAGTGACAGACAATGCATTCCTCTAGATATTTGTTGGCTAGGCATGATGATATCTATTGCTAATAATTCTTACATCAGTGAAACAAGCATGTTAGAAAAGGGTATACATTGCCTTAAGGAAAAAGCTATTTGACCCTCTTAAGTTTTATACTCAGGGCCTATGTAACATATAGTCTTGGCCTGGATTGGGCAACTGGGCTCCTCTTTCCAAACTATCTTACAGATTCCTACACTGGTGTCTCCCTCTCTTAAATCAGTTCCTGATTCACCTCACTGAGCTGCCTCCCCAATTCTGTTTGAACTTCTAGATCCTATTCCAGGTGCTTGCTTACCTGTGGGCATTCTTCTAATCAACCTTGGGCCTCAAACTCCTAGCTCCAGGCTGCTGTGGCCTTTCTCTACACCTGACTTAATCCTATGTAGAGGCTTAAGAACTGAATTTTTCAGAAGGAAAGGGAAGTAAGAAAGAAGAAAGTGACTAAAGAAGAGGAGATGGAAGATCCAAGTTATTCGTTTATACTAAGAACGTGTAATACTGCGTGATACTGTGACCTTCCCGTTCCCAGACGCTGATATATCTTAGGGACATGGGGAGTTCACTTTCTTTTAGAGTCCAGTCACCAGCTTTCTGAGCCTCAAGAAATGTCTCTACACCCTATAAACCTGACCCTAGTTTATTTTGCAGGGTGTTTCATCACTCTGTGAGTACCCAGAATTCCTCAGAGGAATTTCTTTATGCTTCCTTGCCCTATCTCCTTCCAGCCTAAGCAAACTAAATGTCTGGAATGCTCAGCTCTCCATTTTTCTCAGGGACTTTTGTAGCTGAAACCCCAAACTGCCCCAGATAGAGGTTTCTCAAGTCTCCTGATGTGCCCCTAGTCTTTGGCCTACTATCCATGTTCTCAATGAAGGACCAGAGGAAAGAGTAGGTGGATAAGGGGACATTCACTCTGTTGCTGGGGTCTCTCAGAAATTTAATCTACTCCATCAGTCTTTATTCAGTCACATCACATGTCACCATTACATTTTATGGCAGGCATGACTAGTTTCTCTGTACTACCAGATATGGTAGAGTCCTCCTCCTCCTGTAGCTCTACCAAGAAAGAATCTTCTTACTCTCTCTGTGATCTCCTCTCTCTTATGAAGAGTTTGTCACTTGCTAGAATTTAATTTATTTATGTTTCTTTGCATCTTCAGTTCTTTGACATGTGAAAAACATATTATTTTCCACCTCATTGCATTTGTATTGGTGATTAGAATTAGAGCAACAACCTCTTATATCTTCTATAGCCTGCATAGGTAGAAAAGGAAGTTCTCATTATGTTTTTATTTGTTTTTCTTAACTATAAATGGATTTGTAACTGGTTGCCAAACTCAAGTTTGTTTGGCAGATTCAGAGCCCTAGTGCTCAGCATTGACACTGGCATTTCTTTGCACTGTAACCTTCTTGGTTTTCTACTGCCTGGTGAATAAATTCATTCAATTCAGCCTTGCATTCTTTGCCCTTTATGATCACACACCAGTTCTCTTACATACTATTCTTCAAGCATTTTCTATTCATATTGCAGTTTTTTCTGTCCTACAAAAACATTTACACCATTATCTGAAGTGTTCTTTATCTTAATCTTATAAGCTTAAATTCTGTATGTCATTCAAGAACCAATTCAAATGGCAACTTCTCCAACCAGCCTACCTCGATCACATACACACAAACAACAAATTATCTTGCATCTCAATTTTTATTAAACTATATTTCCAGATCTAATACATATATAATTTGCCTTTTGAAAATCATTACACTTTTATGTTTACCAGCTTTATTTTCCTTATTAGACCTTACATTTTTAGGAGAAAAATCTGCCACCTCTACTTTTCTATCTTCAAATGTTCCTTGAATATAATGAGTAAAACAATATTACTGAGTGCATACATGAGAGAAAGAATATTTGAATAAACCAATAATTTATCTCCTTACTAATCTTTTATGAACTGTCCACCATCTGTCACTTATTTAATGTTAGTTTGCTACATAAGTATATACCTATTTATAGTTGTTTTCTGTCCACTTTTTATTATATCCTCATCAAGAATGAATAATGCTTTATTTCATTTGTATGTGTTCACAAAGTAGACTACAATAAATGTTCTATAAATAGCAAGAGGTCAAAGTACCATTTATAATGTCCTAAGTTAAAAAGAAATCTATATTTAAGGATATTCATTATAGTCATCTATCCAAAGCTGTGTGAAGCGTTGAGACTATTATCTAGAACTTAATTATTTTTTAACACATGCAATAGCATGAATACCTACACATGCTGAAAATGTATTTGTGAAATAAAAAATGGGAACCACAAATTATGGTAAAGGAAATAATCCTGGCCAGTAAAATATACCTTCTTTACATAATTTTTAAAAATCACTATTAATAAAAATGCTAGATAGACACATCATAAGGGCAGATTTGGAAGTAAAGTATTATTAAAATAAATTATCTGTGTTTTCTAAACTGTATTTTGGGGTTATAATTTGCACGATACTTCTATTTTTCATTTTTAAATAAATATATCTCTCTATATAGCTAAATTTCAGTAGCATGCATTAACGAATATAAAAGAAAGGAGTTAAATACAACAGCTCATTCGAAGAACCAATTCTATAAAGTTTTGTGACACACATCTAAAAACACAATATTTTATAGACAAACACTGACACAACCCATAACTTTCTCTGCCCAAAGATATTTCTTCAGATGCCAGATCACAAGTGAAATATGCATGTAGTGGAGATAACTACTCTTATAGCTTCAAAAGATGACTAAACATTTTACTTCCGCAAGGTAAGGTTTGTTTAACATATAGGATTATTAAAACATTTAGATTAGTGAGATTTTATTTGCTTTTATTTACTGTTGGCTATTATATGTAACTTTGTAATGGCTATTTTTTATTCAAATTATTGCCTACATTTTGTATTAGGCAAATACAAAATGTATTTGCTGATTACATCCGAATAACAGATTCCTAGACATAGAATTATATTTTTTAAAGATTCTTGATGCATTTTTCCAAAATTTCTCTCTGGAAAAGATGCATTGATTTAAACTTCTGACAAAAGCTTTCAAAGTGTTCAGCTCACTGGCTATAGTCAATTTTAATAATTAGTGTTTACTGATAATTATTGTAAATTTAATGAAAATTTATGACATATTTGAAAATTTAAAAATTAAAAATGATACAGCTAAATATTTTTAATGTTTATAGAACATGTGTCTACTTTTATAAATTAAGTGTTTATAATATTTTCCAACTTTTCTAATAGAGTTTCTTAATTTCTTATTTAACAATTCTCCAGGAGGTACAGAACATATGTTCATTGCAAAAATTAATTTTTTTTTTTTTTGCTTTAATGGAAGTTCAATATTTTGACTAAAATAAATTCCTGTCACCTCCCCATTCCAGTCTCTTGAAAATTGCACACTCTGAGAGATAACATAACAAGTCAGCAAAAGCAGGCTTTTATCTGTGTCTTTGTATTTTGCAAATTACATATCATATAGCTCAATGTCTTTTGCCAGCAATACTTTTCTACTCAGAGAGTTGCTGATGATGTTGATTTTGCTGCTACTTCTTGAGAGAAACAGAAAAGAATTCTTAATCTTAAATACTTATACTAAGTTTTCTTACTCTTGCAGAGACCCTAACCAAAGCTCCTTTTCTTTTAGAAATACTTTGACATAACTGATGAATACTTACCATTTTTAGAAGATTCCCTTCAAACTCGCTTCTTTTCAGCATGAATTTGCTCAATCCTTGGTCATTTATTTGATTTATAATAGTTGCCTTACTCAACTCTCATATCTCTATATACACTAAGGGTTGCCCATTACTTTGGCTGATTCCTAATTTTCTCTAATATTTCCTGAAAAAAAATAAAATTATTGACTTATGTAAAAATTATTATTAAGCAAAAAAGTAAATGAAGGTATATCAGTGAGGAAAACTAGGATTAAGCATAATGTAACTCTGGTCTTTCTAGTTAAAATTTATACAATATATACTTGTTTAGTGTGTCAGCACACCATGTCACTCCTAACAGCCTAAATTTATGTATGTGATAGCATAAAATTATCTTCTTACCTTGTATATATTCTATAATATATCTGTAAGGTAAGAATGTTTTTTGCATTTTAAAACTTTTTTATGGAAAAAGAATATATGACAGAGGTTCTGTGTGACCTGCAAAGCCTAAACTAATTAATATCTGGCCTTTTACAGAAAAGTTTTCCAACTCTGGTAGATAGTATATGTGGGGCTTTTAACCAAGTCATGATGGCATTGTACCTTCATGATTTAACTTCCTTCAACTCTGAACCAAAAATGCACATACAATAAATGAAATATTAACAGAGGATTTAAATAGAATTCTCTAAAGTCCAATATATCTATGGAACGATAACAAAACATAAGGTTAAGAAAGGCTGTCTACACAAAGGCAGTCAAATATTTAGCTCCTGCTGGCTAATAGACTACTGTATGTGAGTCAATAGACTGCAACCAGGCTCATGGTTTGAAATCAAGGAATAGCATAATGCAGCCCAGATCATAGAATGCAGCTCAAGAAATATCCTCTGACTATTGCCTACACTATGGATTTGATAAAGGTTCGTAACTAGGTAGAGGAGAGGAAATAGCAATTCATTGCAAAGAACTGGGCCAAGCTGCCATCTTATTCAGTGTCTAAGGATTAACTATGAAATATCTTGACAATTTTGGGGGATAAGAAGACAGCCCCACCAGTATAAGACTATCTTCTGACTTGGTAATTCTGGATAGAAGAAACCACTGGACAGTCAGACTGAATATAAAGACAGAGAAAAAAATATAAAGAAATTAAACTTCCAGTAAAGGTGAAAGAGAATGAAAAACTTTTCAACACAATTCAAAACAATGCACGCTAAAAGGGAGCACTGACAAAATAAAAGATTAATTATTAATGAAATGAAAAAAATATATAGCAATTTAAATGATTTTCAAATAAGTCTGTTGGAAATCTTCAAACTCATAAAAGATAAACTGTAAATATTGAAAAAATTAAGGATTATGAACCAAAAAGAAGAAATGAGATGAGAACAGATTTATTTTAAATAGAAAGAAAAGAGGAACCCAATTAAGTAATCTGAAATAATAAATAAGGGTAGAGAAAAATAAACTCAATATATGGGATAAAATCTAACTTGAGAATAGTAGAGAGATAACGTATTGAAAGATGATTTTTTAAAGAAATTATATCATAATGCTGTCCAAACCAATAGAAAAAAATATGAAAAACTATTAACAGGCATGGAGGAAAAAAATGGCAAGTTTACACCACAGAACTTTGAGAAGAATCTATAAATAGATGAATATTTGAGAAACAATATTTTATAAAATAATGACTGAAAAATATTCCAAAACTGAACACTCGACACATCACAACTGAAAAGGACATCAAGTGCCAAGTAGCATGAATAGATGAATGAATGAATAAATTAGAAATAAGAATTCTATCATGGTTCATTCAAACAAGGAGAACTATGGTTAGTGATATAGATTAAGAGATTTATTATAGGTGCTAGAATGTACATCTTGTGGGAGCTGGTTAAGAAATCTGTGCCATCTCTGCTTTTATGTATGGGTTTAATGCTATGGGCCACACAGGGCAAGGGTCAAGAAAAGGATTTGGACCTCAATTGTGAAAGAGCAAGAAGAAAAAGATAAACTATAACCTGTGAGGTTAAACTGGGCTCCATATCTGACTTATACCACCTCCAACCATAATTATTTGGGTGACATGCAGGGCAACCTAGCATCCTTTTCCATGGAACTGCACATTCATATGCATTTGACCCAAGCCAACAGAGAGACCCTATAGAAGGCAGAGCCCTGAGGGCCTGGGTACTGCCCAAGCCGGTAAGGTGAACTGCCAGATCCACAACTGCACAGGGCTTGGTCCCCTACCCTGACTTTCACACAACAAAAATGGCTGTCTCTTTACTGCCTTTCAAATTGCACTGAAATTTATCTTGCAACTAATCCCAATCTAGCACAAAACAGGGAAGTATGCTCTGGCAAACGTAGTTTCAGCTTGGCTAGGTTGACAGTGCCACCTCACCACACTGCACCCTTAAAAAATTTAAAGTCAAACTACAGGATATCAGAGATGTAAGAAATCTTAAGATCTGCCAGTTACATGATAGACAATTTAAAAATGTATGAAGAGTATAATGACAGCAGAGGTATCGTCATAGACATATAACGTCAATAGGTTATGGAATAATATCTTCATGGAGGTGAAAAATTATTTGCCTGAAATCTCAGAAGTCAACCAAGCTATCAAGAGAAAATCATGAAAAAAACATGTTTCAGGATACTCAAATGATAAGAGAATTTATGACCCATATACCCTCTCTGAAATAATGAGTCAAACATGTATTTCAGCTAAGAGAGAAGTGAATACAGAAGAAAAGTATATGTGGAAAAAATAATGGCGAGCATAAAATGTAGGAAAGAATGTCTTCCTTTTAATGAACTATTGAGTATAAATACAAGAAGCACAGTCAGAATTATAACAAATAATAATGAAATAATGAGTTTTCCAGTTAACCATTCTTAACTGGTTCAGGAGAAAACTAGATATACAGATTAACCTTAGATTTTTAAATGTAATTTAATTAATTTAAAGTTAAAAATAGTTACTGCAACTTATACCTTTCAATTTCAAAGTAGCAAACCAAATATATCAATCCAATAGAAAGCAGGCATAGAAAATAAGAAGTAAAGTAAAATTAAATACAAGAATTTCATTTGCAGTACAATTACATAGGTAATCAAAATAAATTAAATGGATAAAATGAATTCATTAAAGACACTGAAATATCCACTTTAATTTTACAAATCCAACTATATATTGCTTATAAAAAAAGCTCAAATAAAGTAATAGTTGAGAGTAAATGGATGAAAAATATCTTAGTCAAATGTTAGAGCTAAGAAAATCATGTATTGTTATTCATATAAAAGAAAACAGAAGTTCAGTGAAAATAAAATTCGTTGTTTTAAAGATGGCTTCTGAATAGTAAGATTATAAAAGAAACAACCCAACAAGAGGGCAGTCACCTAACATTACATTGTGAAAGCATATATAAGAAGAAGAGAAGTGACAGAATTAAACTTTCAGGAAAGTTATTTAAATAGACTGGGCTGTAGTTTCTTTTGACTCTTGGTGTGTCTCACATTTCCTAAAGGTAAAGAGCATTTTGATGGTGCATCAGCATACTTCAAATTTGAGGACAAAACACCTTAAAGATGTAGGTGCATCAGTGTAGAAGGACCCTGGCTCTCCTTGATGCCTTTGGGGGGCTGCCCTGACTACCTATGGACTACACATTTCGTGGTAAAAATAAACTATATTTGTTTTTATTACCCTTAACCAGGTTTTCTTTTGCTTATATGCAAAATATTTCTAAAAGCGAGAAAAAATAATTAGAGTCACTACAGTCAAATGGTTGAGGAAAGCCTAATTGTACCTGAAGTGAAAAATCACAGGGAAAGGTGTGAAAAACTTTATTATCCACATTTGCAACAAATATTGTGGTAAAATTAAGGAGAGAAACAAAATAGTTACTGGTCAGAGGGTGATGCTGAAGATTTCATTTTCTTTTAAGATGAAAGGAACTTTTAAAAAAGTTCAGAGTGGGGAGTTGATGTAGAAAAAAGAAATACAGGTTAAAAATTTATAATTGATATTATGCAGACTTGTAGGAGGCAGGAGGTATACTGACAGAGAATACAGGGAGCATGTCAGTTTTGGGTTTGAAGAATTCCTGCTCTAAAAAGAAAATATGAGACAATTATTAAAGAATGGTCTAAGTAGAAATAAGTTAAAGGAATGATTAGTAATAATTTTGCTGTTAATTCATTTATATATTTATATTTTCCCATTAACATTATTCAAAAAGTTTGGCTAAGTTTCTCGACACTTCTAAGCACAATTTTATGCCTTCAGTAGGCAGATTTCCTCTACGTAGAGATTTGCATATAAAATTACCTTTAATGTATTTTGATAAACAATCAGTTAAATATATGAAAAAAGTATTAAAGGAGGACAAGAAGAGAATAATCAATTCTATTCTAGTAAGTGATCTTGTAAAATAATGAAAAAGAGGGACCAGAGAAGGACAGGTATCTTAGAGGGTGTTACATTAAGAAAGAGTCTTGCATGGTGACTATTTTTATTCCTGATAGAGAGCAAAAGAGAGAATGTGGTAGTTTTGCAATGTGTCAACTGGGAATCTATATTTCCCAGAATTCCTTCCCCTGCATGTTTCAGATTAGCCAAGACCACGATAGAGTTTCTTAAGTGAGATTTGGAGGGTGGAAGTGAAGGAGCAGCTTTTTTGTAGCTAACATGAGTTGTTGCTGATGTGCTCACTCATGTGACTGATGTGATATACCAGCTGTCCTGCCACTTCTCCAACTTCCCTTAAATCTCCCTTCAGCTTCTCCGCCTCTCAGCCGGGACTGGATTTTTCACTTCAAGATAAAGGATCCTGTTTCCAGGGGACACCCACATCACCAAGGTAGAGGCAAGAGTCTATCTTTGTGAGGTTCAAGCTCATGCTTGCGGCGTCCAGCTTCATCTTGCTGTCCCCCACTTTACACCCATCTTCCTCTCCTGACAGCTTGTCCTATGGACTTTGCCAAGGCAAGAATTATACTGAACAAAATTAACAGGCAAGTAAAACTTTATGCAAGGCAATAGCTGGGGAGAGGAGATGATGGTAGGCCATCTGTGTTTGCTAATTGGCTTTACCCAGTGGAAAAGTAAACTTTCTCCTATCTTCATGACAGGAGTTAGTTTTATAACTTGGAACAAGGTGGCTGGCTGAAGCAGCCTATCATTCCTCAGAAACTAGGAAATAAGGCCTTATTTTCCCTGACTATTACACTTCAAAGGCATGGTCCCCAGACGCTTGAGAAAGAGATCACTGGGTTATAAATCTGGCAAGGTTTTTAAAACGTTTTCATGTTTTAAAAGGGTTTAAGAAGATTTATATGTCAAAGGACAGATAAAGAATTCAGGATTACAAATTTTCTAAAGTAAATGTTATTAAAAAAAGGAAAGGAAAAAGGAAAGAAGGAAGGAAGGAAAGAGAAAAAAAGAAAAGAAAAGAAAGAAAGAGAGAGAAAGAAAAAAAGGAAGAAAAAAGGAAAGAAAGTAAAGAGAGGTCAGGGGCCTAGAGTCTGGAAGAAATTAGCTAATGGTAAGTCAGTCTACGGGGAACTTTAAGACCATCTAGGTAATTTCATGGTATAGCCTCAGAGGCAAAGACAACAAACAGCCTGAAAGAGACTGCTTAACCTGCTTAAATAGCTCCTATGTTTTTGAAGGTCAAGTTCAGTAACCAATCCAAATATGTGTGTGTCTATCTCCTAGTAGTTGTACTTCACTGATTGAACCTTAACTGATAGAGTATTCAGGTACAAGGAAAAAACTGCATGAATAAAATGTACAGAAGTATAAATTGTGTGAAGTGACATAGGTAGATAAGCAAAGGACAAGCTGTATGAATGGGACTTCCCTGGTGGTGCAGTGGTTAAGAATCCACCTGCCAATGCAGGGACACAGGTTCGAGCCCTGGTCCAGGAAGTTCCCACATGCTGCAGAGCAACTAAGCCTGTGTGCCACAACTACTGAGCCTGCGCTCTAGAGCCCGCGAGCCACAACTACTGAGCCCGTGCCACAACTACTAAAGCCCATGTGCCACAACTACTAAAGTCCACGTGCTACAACTACTAAAGCCCGCGCGCCTTGAGCCCGTGCTCAGCAACAAAAGAAGCCACTGCAATAAGAAGTTCGTGCACCACAATGAAGAGTAGCCCCCACTTGACACAACTAGAGAAAGCCCACGCACAGCAATGAAGACCCAACACAGCCAAAAATAAAATTAATTAATTGATTTTAAAAAAAGCTGTATGAATTTTTAAGAAGCACTTGAGTTGAGACTCCTACCAGCTATGCTTCTCTAGACCAGAAACACTGTGCGGGAAGAGGTAGATACTGAATGCTTGATTTCGTGTTTGAGACAGCTGATTTAGAGGTGACTCATCACATTCCTACAAGCAGGGTATAACTTCCAGACACATGTACGGTGAGAGCAGTTCACAGGGTAGAGCACTGGGATGCTGAAAGGCACAGCCAATGGACAGGAAGTCTCAAAGTGAATAGGAATAAAGACACCTACTGAGCCTGATATAGTTAAAAACAAACTGAATAATTACGAAGATCTACCAACTCCAAGGTTTAAAAAAAATTGGGTTTATTGCTGTATAACTTAAGTGCAGTAAATGTCATTTTTTTTACATTTAGAGTTCTATGAATTCTTTAAAATGCAAATACAATCTTGTAGATGCCACTATAGTCAAGATGTAGAGCATGTCCATCACCCTAAATAGCTCCTTCAGGTCCCTTTTTAGTCAGTCCTTCCCCTGTCTCCAGTCCCTGGAAACTACTGATTTTTTCTGTCCCTATGGATTGTTTCTTCTCTGTTTTGCTACATCATTTTTTTAAATTAAGGTTATATTTACATACAAAATTTACCTATTTAAGTGTACAATTTGATGAATTCTGGCTTAGCTTTCAGAGTCTGTGGACTGTGCATGAAACTTTAAGCCAGCCACAAGCAATTCTGACTTTAAAGAAAAACTATGGCAGATGGAGACTCAATCTACAGACAAAGGGTTCTTTCTGTAGGTTAGACACCTAAGCTGAAACATCTGCAGCCTGCACTTCAGCAAGAACCACAATGGAGCACATGAGTAGAGTCACAAGAAATATGTGACCTCAACAGAGGATAGTAGGCCACTGAGACTGTAGTTGCCAGGCTAATTTAAGGCAGAAATTTGATCCCAAGGTCCATATTGCTGGCTTTACCCATTTCTGGTACATAGCAGACATGGGCAAGCAAAGTCATGAGTCTGGAGAGTTTTTTAGTAGGTGTGGTCAGCCTCAGAATATGGGTTCCTGGAGCTGAGCAAGAAAGGACTTCTTTCAAGCATGTATGTGAGAGGCGGACACTGGATTCTAAAGGGCAGAGGGCTTTTTGTGCATCGGGAGTGGGTCTGGGGGCTGAACAATGTTAACTGCTTTCCAACTGCAAGACAGCTAAGTTCTGATGTGATCATGTGTCCTGCTGAGGTTTCAGATGTAAACTATTAGTGCTAGGCTAGCTAAAAAGTTTGAGATCACCAGCTATGGGTTGTGTCCTCTATTCAAGGAACCTCCATGTAGGAAAATGAGGGCACTAACTTGAGTTTTATGCTTGCTTCTGCCTACCCTGAAGTGCCATCTCTCGGTGCATGGTCTGAAGTTGATCTTGAATGCTTGAGTACAAATGACAGAGAAACCTTTCCTTAAGGCAGGTTTCTTAGTCCTAAGGGAATCCTCTGCCACACAGGACTAAATAGACTGGTCAAAAAATAGGAGTAATGCTATGTCACTTCATAGAATTTAGTACTGTTAATCTAGTACTGTCATGTTAGAAATAGGGCTCAAAGGGAAATGAGAATTATAGGATCAAGCATAGGTGGAAATATCCCCAGAGGTAGGTATGAATATTGCATTTGCGCTAGGAATTTCTCCCAACTGAATTTAAAATCCACAGAAGGTGGATTCAGGACAGTGTGTATCCACTATCTGATTTGGTGAACCAGAAACCAAATTTTCTTATTCTTTTCTCATGATTTTCGTATTCTTTTCTCATCCCCTCATGTTCAGGTGATTTTATTCTAAAGCCTTAGGCAATATTAAGTGCTAGCTCCTGGCAACATAATTGTATCTGTGATAATTGGATTAGGTACTGTGTACTCTGTGGCTTGCTAGATGTGGAAAATATAAGGCCAGGGTAGTAATGCTTTTGTGTGACCTACTAATTGCTTGGATACTTTGAAAGTGAAGTACATCAGAGACTGACATGGAAATTAAACACTTTCTGAGGCCCTTAAGGAAATACTCATATATCTGTGAGAGTTAGCCTGGTGTAAGGATACTGAAAAGGCCAAATTCTACATGTACACTGAGGACTCCAAGACCTGAGATGGAGCAAAGATGGGGAAGATAGATTGTGGGTTTCCATTTCTTTGGAATGGTAACCCATAGATGCAAGAGAAACTGATTTTGCACTTTCTTCCTTTGTTTTCTGATTTAACTTGAAAGAGGATTTAACATTTAAAATTTAATTTCACCATAGCATGTGATATTAGGGCTTATACATTCAAATGAAGTATATCTATTTACTGGAGTTTTTTTTAGTCACTTGATTACCGTTATCCATCTGGTTTTTAGACCACCATAATATTTCCATTATTGCAGAATCTTTGTTGAGCTTTCACGGAAAATGTAGCTGGACATAATTTGGGAAGAGAAGTGGAACAGCAAGTAAATTTTCAGCCTTTTAGACAGTGGCTTTGGAGTATATATGGTCACTATACTGTTCTTCTATTTCAGAAACTTTTACGGGCAAATATCCAGGCTGTCTCACATTGTCCCAGGAAGGTGCACAGAAGTGTAGCAGAAATGTTCTCATAAATATTGATCCAGGTCGGCCCTCCTACTAGCCAGCTCTACCCTTAAGCAGGTTAACCACGTGTCTATTCAACCATAGGCTTACTTCTGAAGCTCAGTGGTTTAAAAGAATGGAAAGTTGGGGAACAATAATTGAGGAACACCTTTTCTCCACTACTGGTTTCCATAAGGAGGAATGTTTTCTAAACACATGCTTGTCCTCTCGCAGACAATTTATTTACCCCTAACATAGGGAAGTGGAGTGACTTATGATTGACATATCCGAGTACACCCAAGCATATATACATGTCACTTCCCCATTCCTTTTGTTATGGGGAGAAAGCATTCAAGATGATTTTGATTTCAGTGAAAGCATTTTCCCATTGCTCTTTCACCAAAAGTTTTCACCGTGTGCATAAGGGTGTTCAATTCTGAAGGTGTGTGTTACGAAGTGAACTTGCCCAATTATAGAATTCTTGAAAACCAACTCAGCAATTACTAGTTATTAACATGAAATTGTGCACTTAATTTGCGACTCCTTTGTTCTCTATACTCAGAAGGGAAGAAAGTATTCTTTATCAAACCCCTCTGGTAATCCTAACAAGCATCAGCCTGCTCTAACATGTAACATAAATGTTACTTCCATCCTTATAGAAATAATCACAGGAGGGAGGAAGAAAGCAACGAAGGTAGAGAATATATACATGATATTTTAAAATTTTAACTCATTAAAGAAATACTTAACCTAAGATAGATATTTTTAAACTAAAGTACTAAAGCTTATTTGCAATGAGATATTAAACAAAGCTATTTCCCTTTCTCAGTTTTGTTAAATGGTATAAGCAATAAAAGAGAAAATAATTATTACTACACAATCTGAAAATGGGAAGTATTGTACATGCCTGATTTTAATAAAGCCTAAAAATGGGTTCCTGATGAAAAGCTCTGTAAAGTTAAGAAAAGTACTTACAAAGATAAATAGGATACTTGAGGACAACCAGTGAAGAAAGTATAATTGGAAAGACTATAATATGTCAGCAAATCTCTCCAACATTAGATGTTCTGTGGACAACTGTGCTTTTTTTATGAATGTTGTGAGTTGCTAAATCAAGAAAAGGCCAGTGAGGAATGAATGAAGAGGCACAATGAAGAAATAAATGCGTAGAGAATTAAACAAATGAGTAAGAAAACAAACTGCTTTAGGGCCAAATGAATAAACAAATTAAAACTATTGAATAAATGTAAACTAGTCAATGTTAATGAACTCTTTAGGCAGAATATAGGGAAGAGGGGAGGGGCAATAGAGAGGTATGGGATTAAGAGGTACAAACTATTATGGATAAAAATAAGCTACAAGGATATATTGTACAGCACAGAGAATATAGCCAATATTTTATAATAACTATAAGCAGAGTATAACTTTTAAAAATTGTGAATCACTATGTTGTACACCTGTAACTTATATAATGTACATCACAGAAAAAAATTAACCACCACCAATTCTCTGTAAAAATAAACAAATATATATATTTGTGTGTATATACACACACACATATATAGATGCTTTAAAAAATTATATGGGTCAGTCTACATTATCCTGATCCAAAGCATGAAAAAAATGTACATAAGCAAAAAATTGCCAGAGCACTCAAGGCTGCAAAGAAAATATTGATTCTATAGGATTAAGATTAGAAAAAAATAAGTAAATTCAATCTCAAAATAATTTCGTGCTTTGCATCCCTTCAATGAAAACAAAAAATAAAGAAACAAGGAACAAGAATATAAGAAGTGTAAATTTGAATTTAAGTAGTGACCAACCACTTTGGAACAGTTCTCAAATTTATAAGGAGGTTGACATTATTTCTGATGCCAAAATTAATTCACTTCTAGGACTTGTGAGTAGGAATTAAAACACATAATAAAATAATTGTATCACTTAATTTTTCTTCATTTAAAAGCACTATTAATGACAAATTTAACTCTAAATTTGTATGCTTTTGTCCTTATCTATTCATAATGATAAAGATATAATTTGAATGTAACAAAAATGTATAAGCAACATTTTCACTATACTACTGAAAAACAAAAACAAAGGAGAAACAATAAATTAACATGAATCAACAATTGAGAAAAAGAATTTTATAAATTTTAAAATTCAGCTGTGAATAAGCAGAGTAGCAGATACAGTTAACATTTTGCTCATCTCTACAAAGCAAATGTAAAAAGAAAACAAGACAGGACATTTTTTGTATCAGAATAGTGAGTATGTGGATGAATGGTATGCGGTTTCTGAGAAAATAACACATGAAAGTTGTGGTAGATGCCTTACTTCTCACTTAACTAAAACTGAAGAGTTCTATTTGCACATTTTCAAAAAGAAAGTAAAGAAAACGTTGCTGTTTGTAATTTTACATCTACGAATTCTGTACCCACCTACCATATCACAGCAGTTTGGGCAACTATTTCCAGATGAAAAAAAGTTTTAAATCCTTAACTACTGCAGAATTAGCCATTTATTTCATCAATATAGGATAACACTCTCTGGTAATATATAATGTGATTTCTTCCTATTAACATTTGATTCTAAAAAGTTATATTTTAAAGTTGCTTATATATCTAAGGAGTAAATCTAAATGCATTTACATGTAACAAAACTTTATTTAAAATCAATTTTGTATGAAATCTATGCCAGAATATTAGGCAAATTATGGGATAATATGAAGATTAATATGTAAGTACTCAGTGACTAAAGTTTACAATAAAAATATTAAAACCACTGATAACACCTAATTATTTTGCAAGATGGTTCGTAGAATATTATAGCATAAACAAGTACTGTGCAGAATTAACCGGGAGAAAATTTATTTATCTCAGTGGATAATCAGATAATCTCAATGGATTTTATATTAATACACACATATATAATTTGAAACAAGCAGAAAAAATCTTTGATCTTTTCCATTGAAGGCAAAGAGAGAAGAAAGAAAAAAGAGTATAAAGGACTGAATAACTTATTTGGGAGAAATAAGTCCCAATATAACAGTAACTAGAGTAAACGTAAATGAGTTAAATTCACTAATAAGGACAGATTCTCAGATTGGATTTTAATATTAAGTAATATGTTGTATACAAGAAACATAACTGAAAACTATGACATAGAAATGTTGAAATTAGAAGGAAGAATAATTACAAAAGACAACTGTGTAACAAAAGAATCCCAATGGTAGTATATTTTCTGTTAAACAAAATTTAAGGTAAAAAACTATATAAGCCACAGAGTTTTAATACAAATGCTTAAAAGAAATTAAAATGCACAGATAATAAAATATGTACCAAAAGAACAATAAAAATTCAAAAATTTGTAAAGAAACAACTGATAGAATCAAGTAACCCACAGAACAAGGAATAATAGGTAAAAGGATAAATGGAATTTTACTACATCTCTCTCTAAAGTTCCAATAAAACTTATGGTTTTTAATGAATGAGTGATTGAGTTTGAATTTTACAAGGAAGAATTTTACAGAGAAGAAAATAATTTTTGAGACCTAATATGATGTTTTGAAAAATTGTATGTGAAAAAGATCATAAATCAGGATTAAATAAGTTCTAATGAAGTAGTACCATTCTGATTATATTCTGGTAACATAATAAATCATTAAAAATCAAAAGAAGATATAAAAATGAATATGACTGTAAAAAGCCCACATATTTTAAATAAGAATTGAGTTAAAAATTCATTAGGAAGACTTCCCTGGTGGCACAGCGGACAAGAATCCGCCTGCCAATGCAGGGGACATGGGTTCAATCCCTGGTCCAGGAAGATCCCACATGCCATGGAGCAACTAAGCCCTTGCACCACAACTACTGAGCCCACACGCTGCCCGTGCTCCGCAGCAAGAGAAGCCAACACAATGAGAAGCCCACACACCGCAACGAAGAGTAGCCCCAGCTCATTGCAACTAGAGAAAGCTGAAGCGCAACAATGAAGACCCATCACAGCCCAAAAAAAAAAAAAAAAAAAAAAAATTCATTAGGAAAATTAATAAACACTAAAGGCAAATGGCACTGAAACACAACATTTCAAAATTTCTGAGACACAGCAATAGCAGTATTTAAAAACAAAATAGATATATATTTTAAAATTTGGTTACCGTATTATATTTCATTTGTCAAGTTATTCAAGTTTGCAGACGCCACTTCCAAACTCTGGTTTCTAATACAAAGTGGTCAATTTAATAGATCCAAGGAAATTAGATTTACAGCATAAATGAAGTCCTAAAATCATCTTTACATTTTTGTCCTTTTTAAGTGCTTCATCTGTCAATCTTCCTTTGTTAAAAAATGTGCTGTCAAGCAGGTTATTAAAAAAAATAGCTGAAACTGGTTATTTTTAAAAAGCAAAATAGAATCAAAAGATGTTCAACTTCTTGAAATTTTTGGTAGTCAAAACATAAATTGAATTCTATATATTTACAATGTAAAATCCACTGAGATTATCTGTGAATGTATCCTTTACACTTAAAGTATTAAATTTTAAAAGACTAGTTTTTAAAAAATGTCTTCATTTAAATCTTTACGAATTTTAACAGAGGTCTTTGAGTTATAAAATTTTGAACATGGAAATATATGCAATACATAATATTCCATTTAAATTGACTTTTATTTAATGTTAAAGTAATATAATCCTGACAAAAATGTAGTTACTAATTTCCTTTTCTAGTATTTTTTAAATGGAAACAAATAACTTCATGAATCTTCTATTTTAGTTAAAAATTTGCATACATTAAAGTGCACATATGTTAAGTGTATAATTCAATGAGTTCAGATAAATGTAATCAAAACCCAATTAAGATTTAGATTTCCATCGACCCAGATATTTCCCTTACATGCATTTCCAGTCAATTCCCATCATCACAAGCAATCTGGGGCCTGAGTTTTTGTTTTTGTTTTCTTAACACCATGGTATAATTTTATCTCTTCTTCATCTCAAAGGAATGCAATCATATAGTATATGCTCTTTTGTGTTTGTTCTCACTTAATGTAATTGTATGCACCAAAATGCATTCTATTTTATTGCTAGATAGTATTCCATTGCATATTCAAATCATAATTTATTTAGGTAATAAACTATTAGTAGACATTTGGCTTATTTCATAGTTTTGTCTATTTTGAATAAAACTGCAATCCCAGATTATGTTTCTGGTGTTTCCACCTAGTATAATTTCTTTCTCCATTTTCCTTTTGCTGGGTATTTGGTTTGTTTCCCATTTTTGGCTATAGGAACATCTGCAACATTCTGTAGTAGTAGTTCTGGATTTGTTTTTTATTTGGGGTTATATACTTAGGGATGGGACTACTAGATCATAGAATAGGTTTATCTTAACTTTATTTTTTTAAAAATACTGCCAGATTAATCCACAGTGTTCCAGCCATATTATACTCTTATGCGAAAAATGGGAAGTTTCAGTCGTTTTCCAGCATTTCCAACTTATCTTGCCAGTATCTTTTACCTTATTTAGCATCTTAGTGTGTGGTGATATCTCACTGTGTTTGCACTTTCTTCATGATTAATGATGTTGCATATCTTATAATTTTCTTATTGATCATCCTTTCATTTTCTTTTGTGAAGTGTCCATTTTTTTGGCCTATTTGGGATCAATACTTGACTTTTAATTATTGATTTCTGAGAGTTCATTATAAATCTTATGTAATAGTTCTTGCTCAGATATATATGCTATGAGTATTTTCTTGACTTCATGGCTGGTACTTCATTTTATTAATGGTGTCTTCTGATAATAAGATGTTTTAATATTAATGAAGTCAATTTAGCAAATTTTCTTTATATTTAATGATTTAGGTATTCTCATTAAAAATCTTTACCATGAAGATATTCTTTGATATATTCTTCTAGAACTTTCGTAGTTCCAGTGTTTGGGTTTTAGCATATGATCCATCTTTAATTTTAGAGTCTGACATATAGTAGGATTTGAGATTTATTTATTTTCTTTAGCATTCAAACACCAACTGAACTGCCTTGGCATCTTTGTTGAAAATAAATGTAGGATTATCTCTGGGTTTTGTTTTTTATTTCATTGATCTATGTGATTTTCCTAACACAGATACCACACTCTAGTGGTTATTGTAGCTTCACAGCAATTCTAAGAATCAAGTTTATTCATCATTTCAAGATTGATTAGCTATTCAAAAAAATTATTATATAAAAATATATAATTTTTCATATATATTATAATCAACTTGTCCATTTATATAAAAAAAGAATTTGGGGTTTCTACTGTGACTGCATTAAACCTATAGATCAATTTGTTGAGAACTGACATGTAAACAATATTGAATTTTCCATTTCATTTGCCTTTTCTATCTCTCCATTTATTTAGGTCTTCCTAAATACTTCCTCTTAATAAAGTGTCCTGGGAAAGTTTTTGCATGTCCTTTGCTTAACATATTATTAAACATTTTATATTTTTGGATGCTATTTTTAATTTATTTTTAAAGTACCTTCTATTCTGGAAATAATTTCTAAGTTTTGCTTCTAGTATCTAAAATGTAATTGTTTTTTTATATATTGACCTCATATCCTGCAACCTTGCTAAACTCACTATTGATTCTAGTGGTGTTTGCAGATTCCATAGAAATTTCTTTGTAAATAATCATGTCATGTGTCAAAAGGGAGTTATAGCTCTTTCTAACTGTTCTGACTGATTTCTTCTTTTTGCCTTATGGAAATGTCTAGGACCTTTAGTATTATACTGTATAGAACCAATTATAGTGGCTATTCCTTGCCTTGTTTCTTACCATAGGACTAAAAAGTTCAATATTTGACCCATACGTATAATGTTAGTAAGTTTCTCGTAGTCAGTGGTCCCCAACCTTTTTGGCACCAGGGACCTATTTCATGGAAGACAATTTTTCCAAGGACAGGGTTGTGGCAGGGGACGGTTCAGGTGATAATGCGAGCGATGGGGAGTGGCAGGTGAAGCTTCGCTCGCTCACCCCCTGCCACTCACCTCCTGCTGTGCGGCCTGGTTTCTAACAGGCCATAGACCAGTACTGGTGCATGGGCCCGGGGTTGGGGACCCCTGATGTAGACAATCTTTTCAAAATTAAGGTATTTTTCCTAGTTTGTTCAGCATTTTTATCAAGAATGTTATCAATTTTTGTCAAATGCTTGTTCTGTTGTAATGTGAAATTTTGTTAATGTGGGTATTCATTACATGATTATTTTCAAAGTTAACTGGCTTTGCATTTGTTGGCTAGAATGCAGCTGGTCATGATATATTATCAGTTTGATATATTGCTGTGTTTGATTGGCTAATATTTGGTTAAGGATTTTTCTGTCTATTTTTATAAGGTTTATTTACCTCTGATCACTGCCCCTGCCCCAGACTTTTCCTCTAAATATCACTCTGAGGTTTAGGTACTAGAGCTATGATGACCTCATAAAAAACACTGAGGATATTCTACTCTCTTGTATTTTCTGGAAAAGTTTATATGAGATTGGTATTAATTATTCCTTAAACATATGATAAAATTCACCAGTGAACCCAGCTGGGGCTGAAGTTCTGAGAAGTATTGTCATTACAAATTTAATAATTAATAGACATAGGGGTCTTCGGTTTTCCATTTCCCTTATTTCAATATTACTAGGTTATGTCTTTAAAAAATGTCCCCTGATGTCAAATTTGTTCCAGAAAGTTTATTGTAACATTCCCTTTTTATCTTTGTAATGACTCTAGCACCTAGGATATCTTCTCTTTCATTCTAAATATTGGAAATTTATATTCTCATCCCTTTTATAGAGACCAGATTTGCCAGGGGATTATCAGTTTTATTAAACTTTTTAAATAATAAAACTTTTCTTTGTTCATTTTATTTATTTTAATTTTATAGCTAGCTATTTATATTTACTTCTAATTATCTTGGGCTTAATTTCCATGTTTTGTCTTATCCTCTAAAGATGAAGATTTAAGTCGCTAATTTTTAAACTTTCTTTTTCAGTTCCTACTAATTTGTCCTCTGTTTTAGTAGATTTTAGAGAAAAGAAAAGTCTAATAAGAATAACTTGGTCATGGCCATAGGTATAAAATGTTTCTCTCTCAATAGATAGATACATAGATACATAGATACATAGATAGATCTCCCTCCCTTTCTTTCTCTCTCTCTCTATATTTGCTCTCTCTTTCTTTATTTCTCTTTCTTTCTTAAACTACTTTAATAGCTCTAATAAATTATTTCTCAAGTGCCAAAAAATCCTACTGAAAACTCAATTATGAATTATTTTGGTAATCAAAAATTTAGCTACAATATACATATCTGTAAACCTGAAATATTCTTCTATTAACATAGGATTTTGACTTGTGTGGATTAAGCCAAATATTAATTCAATAAGAAAAAGATTACTCTGTTCTATATTATTTTTGAAACCTTTAGTGTTATATTTGTTGTGTAAGTAATCTAAGCCAAGGGATGTTCTAAATTAAAAATGCAAATGAGAATTCATCATGTTTTATAATTCTTTATGCTGGTAAAAACTTTGTTGATAAATAGGTAAATCTGCCCACCAAATGAATAAGTTCAGTGCTTTAATTTGCTGTGTTAGTAATAAAACCATATCATCATAATATAGTACCACATATTAATAACATTTCTTAGCTAGAATCTTAAAATATTTAAATGAATTTTAAAAGTAATCTAAGTTTCTCTAAGGAAAGAACACAAAATGTGACTAATCTGGACATATTCAACTCTAATTAAGAACATTTGTCACCAGTAACCTGATTCCTTTTCTTATAATTGCCACTGCATAAAAATGTCTGATCCACATAAATGTTCCATTAGTAAAACGTTTTATTACTTACAAAAATGCATATCATAATTGGCTCTGTATTGTAGAAGACAGTGTTTTTAGTGAGTACTATAGTTACATAATGAAATGTTAAAGGGGAAGTAGTAAACTGTTCCAATTACTTAATTATGGAATTAACACAATATAAAGCTAAATAATTTGCCACTTTCACTCTCACTGGTATTATAAAATGATATCCGAAATGATTTCCAAAATAATTAATCTGGCTCTAACAGTCATGAACTGTAAGTTGCCAAGTTACTGAATTCTCGAAACAGCTCATAACTATTTTTTTAAATTCCCCATAGTGATAGTCAGTGCACCAGTGCAACACAGCAATATAGGAAAGCACAGATTTTAGAAACATTAGAATGGAAAAGGTTATTGTCTTTCTTTCATTCAAAAATTGCTGTTGTAATGACACAAATCTTTGAGATTTATTTATTTTGGTTTGCTTCAGAATTGACCTTATCAACTCATAAAGATTACACCATGTAGGATACTTTAGAATAATGCTTTGAAGAGTAGATCAGAATTACATTGGTTATGGGAAATTTAAGTTCAGAATTTACTGCTTTCAATCACTGTTTAGAACAGTGTTTGTAAAAAATTATATTTAAAACAAGCATATCTTTTTCTGCCCAAAGCAGTGTGATTCTTCTACTGAATTACTATTATGTTGTAAAAAAAAAATAATTAAATGGTATGTATTGCAGTAGTAAAATAATTATATAGCTGACAATATCAAGAAACAAGACCCATTCAATTACACATGTAATTCAAAAACCTTTGCCTTGTCTAGTGTAATGGAACAACAATAACAACAAAACCAAACAGTTAATCTAAAAATGTTTACCCTATGTCTCTGTTTACCTCATATGTACTACTAGGCTACCTTTAAATGGAGGATATTTTACATAAAATTTCATTGAATAGATGAAATGGACTATCAATGACTTTAGAATGTGGATAGGAGAAATAATTGTTAGTGTCTTGGTGTTGTCTTACTATCAAGTTCTGGAATAATGTAGTGGTTTTAGTGGGTGTTGCCTATCTTTTTATATCCTGAGGTTAGAAGAGCTCTCAGCAATATATGAGTGGTGACTGTACACATTCCAAAAGGACTGTTCATACTTTAAGGAGAATGAGTTGCTGCAGTATCCATCCTTCAGGATGACCTCTACTGATATTCACCTCTTGGTATTTATAACCTTGTAGTTTTCTCCCAATTTGTACCAGGGTTGGTCTGTGTGACCAATAGAATATGGGAGAAAATGATGATCTGCCACTTTTGAGATTAGGTTATAAAAGACTGGATTCCATCTTGGGCTATTTCTTGCTCACCTGCTCCCTCTTTCACTTGGATTAGTCACTCTGGGGAAACCTGATTGGGAACAGCCTGATGGAGAGACCAGCATGGCAAGGAATGAAAGCCTCCTGCCAACAGTCAAGTGAGTGAGCTTAGAAGTGAATTCTCCAGCTATTGTGAACCTTGAGATGAGCATAGCTCCATCAGCAGCTTAACTTCATCCTTGGGAGAGATCCTGAGCCAGATCACGCAGCTAAGCCACTCTAGTCCCTGACTCTCAGAAAATGTATGAGATAAGAAATGTTTGTTATTTCAAGCTACTAAATTGTGAGGTAATTTGTTAATTTGTTACACAGCAATATATAACCAATATAGTAGGGGAAAACCCAACAAAGTTCAAATAATTCATTACAAACAATTTTAATGTTTATGAATTAAATAAACTTTTATTGCTTTCCCCTCATGCTCTGTGTCAGGAAAGTCAGGCACTGTTGTAATTATAATGTTGTGCTTGACTCCATGGAATTTTGCACTTGAGGGTCTTCCTGGCATATTGTATTTTTAGGGACATATTTGATAATAATGTAAAAACATTAATATAAATGACATTACTAACACACAAGCAATATTTTATTTTAAAATGTTCTTATATTCTATCTAATAACCCAAACTGCTCATTGATACCACATTCTCTGTAGAGAAAACATCTGCCATTGCTAAAATATGTGGTCTCTCTCTCGTCATTTTTGTCATGACTACTTATGAGGTTATTAAGTTTTTAAGTGTAAAGTATTATAAGAGTATTAGATTAATCCTGTTCAGCCATTAGTAATATATTTTGGGAGTTTTTAGAGTCATTTCTAGTTTAAATTATTCACTCACACACTCATCTAACATGCTTTCAAATTATGTGGAAGCAAAGCAAATCTACTTGACGTAAGAAGTGCTGACTGTGCATATGATGGGGGGGACATGCTAAGATGAGAAAAATAAATTAATATTCTTTAAGTATTTTTGCTTCTGACTTATTAACACTAGTTTCATGCTTTTAACATAATCTTATTTCTGGTCATCCCATCAAGTGCTATAATTAATGTAGAAAATATTAAGATACACAAAGTGCTATTATTTCTGTAGAAAATATAAAGACATTTATGTTCTAAGGCAATATTAAAAATGATCATTGTTTAAAATCTAAGAGAATTAGATGATTTTATTACCTTGACTTAAAATTTGTTAACTAGTTCATCTTGCCATAAAATGATAGATTATATAGACAAAAGTATTCTTTACAAATGAAGTACCTTAAATATCGCAGAGAAACTGGTAACATATGAGTAATTGATTTGCGGATTACAAATTTGTTGTTCTCTTTTCATTAAAGTGTCAATCTTAAGAGCCTCTTTGAGGAATCAATTTATGAACCAACTTGTTAGATTAGTTTAAGCTACTGTACATACTTAAAATAACATAACCATTTTTCTTGAAGAAAGAACTCAATTATTTACTTAATCTGACTTTCTGTCAGAGTCTACATAACTGTTATTTACTACAACACAGATTGAATGTTCATGCACAGAAGTGATTATTGTCATTAATTTTTTTAAATTCACTTTTATATTTTATTTTGCTTAAGATTTAGAGCTTTCTAAATTGATGTTTTGTTTTGTCAGTAAAAATCCATATATATATATATATATAACATTTTACTGCTTAATAAATATAAATCCCAAATTAGTGCTGGCTGATTTAGTGAATTTGTGCTGTGCTTATTATAGTATAGCTTAAGATCAAGAAGGAATTAATTCTAAATTATTTCGTTAAAAGTCATTCATTTTATTACACATTTTATACTTTTTAGTGATTTGGGAAAAATTTGTATTTCAGCCATGAGCTTCAAGATTAAAATTCATTTTTAATAACACCTTTCTTTTAGAATAACACCTTTATTTTAGTTTTAGATTTACAGAAATGTTTCAAGACAAGAGTTTCCATACACCCCTTGCTCATGTTCTCCTATTATTAACATCTTACATTATATTGGTATATTTGGTATGTTAACTGTGGTATATTTGTCACGATGAAAGAATCAACATTGGTACATTACCCTTAACATCAGAGTTTATTTGGCTTTCTTTGTTTCCCCATAATGATTTGTTTTGTTTTGTTTTTCCTGTGGCAGGATATCATGGAGGACACTACATTACATTTAAATGTCATGTTTTTTTAAGCTCCTCTGGATGGTGACATTTTCTCCTACTTTCCTTTTGATGACTTTTGACACAGTTTTGGGGAGGGTTGGTCAGACATTTTGTAGAATGCCCCTCAATTGAGATTTGTCTGTTTTTCTGGTGATTAGACCAGGGTTATGCATTTCTGGGAGGTAATAGTAAATTTTAACTAAAATTTTCTAACTATACCATATGTGAAAATATGATGTATAATACAAATTACAGAATATAAGATTTATCATATCCAATGATAGTTATATGTTATCTTGAAGCCATTGATTTATCACTCATTTATTTAGTTTACAAAATACTGGTTTTTATAAAGAATATGGTGCTATATATGCAGCTATGAAGGGACGGTTATATCCATACTAGCATTGAAACCAAGACTATTCATTTTAATGTGATGGGCTTTGCTTGTAATTGGTAATACAAAGGCCTCATTAACCAGTACGTTAGGACATTTTGATTCACCTCTCTAGATTTCCAGCTTAAGAGGCCATTACATTCTTAATGACCCTAACCCATGGAGGAAGTAGTTTTCCTCTCAAAGGAGAGTCCCTGAGTAGAGTTGTTTTCTTTGATTTATATGCTAACTGGATATAGTTAATTACAAAGTTCAAATGATAAATCCAGAAAAACATTATAGATATTGCTTTTTGGTTTGGCAATGATTCCTGAAGAAGAGCTCAATACAATTTCAATTGTCAATCCCTATGAGAAAGATTTAACTGCTACAACTTTCTATATTTCAAAAAGAAAAAAAAAAAAAAAAACTTACTCTGGTGATAAGATATAAAAATTGAATTGTCCAAGATGTTCTCTATGTCTGAGGATAGAGAAAACGTAAAAACTTAGAGGCAGATTATTCATTGTACAGATTAGCCACGGCTTCCGTTCCCCTGCTGTTGAGATAGCCAAGGACTCTGGACTCCAGAGGAAGTTTGATTGTCCAAATTTGTGCGCTCCACAAACTTGATGTCATTGCCCTTTAAATGCCAAAATCTATTATTAGGTTATTCATTTGTTTGGTGTGAACACACTCCTACTTGGTTTAACCAGCAAGAACAAAACTAACTGGGATTGTTTGTAGTTTGACTGCAAACTAGGGAACTTTAAATTTCCATTATTCTCTTTTACTCAACAGTCTTGGTTTATTTGCTGTTTCTCTTTTCATTTTATAACAACTTTCCACATGGTTTCTATTTGTTCTTAATTATTTTTATAACTCTGCTTTATTGAAAAGGCTTAAAAGCAGCATTATCAGGGCCCTGAAAAGCAAAAATGCTCCCTCCACTCTGTTCTGTTATTTCATGCTGTTTTGAACCAGGAGCAAACCAATTCAAAGACTCTTGTCAAGGGAGATCAAGATGGCAGAGTAGAAGGACACAGAGCTCACCTTCCCCCACAAACACATCAAAAATACATCTACATGTGGAACAATTCTCACAGAAAACTAACTGAAAACTGGCAGAAGATCTCATATAATCAAAGCTGCAAGAAAGATCCCCATGTAACTGGGTAGGATGAAAAAGACAAAAAAGGAATTGGGACGGGAGTGGTGCCCCTAGGACAGAGCTGTGAAAGAGGAAAGGTTCCCTTGCCCTGGGAACCCCCTTTGCTGGCTGGGAGGTCCATCAGGACAGAAAGAGAGCTAGAAGGGCCTGGTCTCTACTCACCAGGAGTGTGCACATGCTGGCTTGCTAGCAATCAGGGCAGAGAGAGACTGGCACTGACTGCTGCCATGTCACTGCACTTCCCAGACTGAAACACATGCTGGGTGGGGCTTCTAGCATGTTCAGCAGCTAGGTGCTGGAACTCAGGCTTCAGAGGACAGACCCTGGTAGAGGACTTGGTCCAGTGGCACAGAGACAGCCCAGAGGGTCCGGAGCGTGGTCTGGGCCTCCACTGTTAGTGTGCACAGAGAGGGCCACAGGTCTGCCTTAGAAGCCCCATTATCAGTGCATGCAAGGCAGGGAGCAGATTCACCATAAGAGCCCCACTGTCATCGTGCATGCTCACTGTGGGGCATGACTCTGGTGGTGTGGGCTTTGTGAGGGCCCACACAGCAGGGGTGGCGCTGATATCAGAGCACGTTAACAGTGCTCCCATAGTGGGGGCAGATCATCCAGGAGCAGGTCCAGCAGCAGGAGGCTTTGTTGGTGGGTACCATGAGTGGTGACCAGTGTCACAGAATCATGGTTCCCAGTGGATAGTCCCTGAGGAGGAGTAAGAAGCAGTCCCTTTCCCGGCAGGAGTGCTCCAGTCCCGCCTACCTCACACCACAGATTGAAGTTGGATCTGGGGCGGACAGGCCCTGGGAGAGTCCTATCATAGAGGCAGCCCAAGTTCTAGCTGGCAGCACAAGCCCCTTGAGTCACGCAGCCACAACACCCCAGCCCCCAGCACCAGCCTAGCACTAGGTCTGGGACCAACACAATGGAGAAAGGGATGCGACCTTAGGCTGCTTCTGGGCAGAACTGAGGATGCCTGCAAGAGTGGTGCATAGGTTCAATGTGACTACATGGGCCTCATTTGCTTCAGTGCTCACTTCCTTGTGGACAGAGCACACACTTAAGGGCAACAGAACCTCCTAGAACCTGATCCTCAGGGGTTCTACTCCAACAACTGGGGAGCAGACCCTGCACCCAACAGGTCTATGGTAGCCACAGATCAAAGAGGAGGCCCTGCCCAACCTCCAGTGCAGGTGCTGGTCACCACAACACCAATCACACCCAGTATCACGGGGATAATGGCCAGCAACTCTGAGGGAAGACGTGGTAGGAATCCACACCAAAAACAGCCCTGGCACCAAAAATATGGACTCACAGAGTCTACACAGGGACATTCTCACATAAAAATACCCCTTTAAGACCACAGGAGATAACTGTTTCTCTTAAATTCATAGAGGCAGAGAAATTTAAGTAAAATGAAAAAGCAAAGGAACTACTCCCAAATTAAAAAAAAAAAAAAAAAAAAGAGAGAGAGAGAGAAATCCCCTAAAAGAGCAAACAATGGAACAGACCTCTCCAGTCTACTAGACCTCCAGTTTAAAAAGGAGGTAATAAAAATGCTAGAGGGGTTAAAGATTATCAATAGAAATGTAGGTCACTGTACCAAGGAACTAGAAACTATAAAGAGAAACCAATCAAAATTAGACAACTCAATTGCTGAGATAAAATCTGAGCTAAAAGTAATGAATAGCAGACTAAATAATGCATTATGAATAAGTGATCTAAAAGATAGAATCATGAAAATCAACCAATCAGAACAGCAGACAGAAAGATAAATGAAAAAATTTGAAAGCAACATATGAGGTCTATGGGATAATATTAAGTATGTCAATCTATACATATTAGGGGTTCCAGAAGAAGAAGAAAGACAAAAGGGGATCAAAAATGTATTTAAGAAATTATGGCTGAAAACTTCCCTAACCTAAAGAAAGAAACATATCCAGGTACAGGAAGCACAGAAGGTACCAAATAAGATGAACCCAAACAAACCCACACCAAGACATATCATAATTAAAATGGCAAAAGTTAAAGAGAAGAATCTGAAGGCAGCAGTTACAAGGGAACCCCTATATGGCTATGAGCTGATTTCTGTACAGAAACTTTTCAGGCCTGAAGGGAGTGGCAAAATATATTCAAATTCCTGAAAGGGAATAACCTGCAACAAAAGTCCAGGACCAGATGGATTTACTGGGGAATTCTACCAAACATACAAAGAAGAACTTATACCTAACCTTCTCAAACTCTTCCAAAAGATTGAAGAAGGAACACTCCCAAAGTCATTCTATGAAGCCATCATCACCCTGATAATACGACCAGACAGAGACAGTACAAAAAAAGAAAATTACAGACCAATATCTTTGATGAATATAGATGCAAAAAACCTCAATAAATTTTTTGCAAACCGAATCCAACAATATATAAAAAGGGTCATACACCATGATCAGGTTGGATTCATTCCAGGGTTGCAAGGATGGTTCAATATATGCAAATGAATCAATGTGATATACCACATTAACAGAAGAAACGGCAAAAACCACATGATCATCTCAATAGATGCAAAAAAAAACTGATAAAATTCAACATCCATTCATGATAAAAACTCTCACCAAAGTGGGTATAGAGGAAACATAGTTCAACGTAATAAAAGCCATTTATGACAAAACCACAGCCAACATAATACTCAACTGTGAAAAGCTGAAAGCCTTCCTGCTAAATTCTGGAACAAGACAAGGATGCTTAGTCTCACCACTTCTATTCAACACAGTATTGGAAGTCCTAGCCATAGTAATGAGACAAGAAAAAGAAATAAAATGTATCCAAATTGGAAGGGAAGAGGTAAAATTGTCATCATATGCAGTCGACATGATACTCTATATCGAAAACCCTGAAGACTCCACACAAAAACTATTAGCACTGATAAACAAATTCAGCAAAGTAGCAGGATACAATATTAATATACAGAAATCTGTTGCATTTCTTTACACTGACAATAAAATATCAGAAAGAAAATGTAAAAAAAAAAAAATCCCATTTAAAATATAATTTAAAAAAAAAAACAACCTAGGAATAAAGTTGACCAAAGAGGTGAAAGACTTATACACTGAGAACTATAAAACACTGATAAAGGAAATCAAAGATGATTCAAGGAAATGGAAAGATATCCCATGCTCTTGCATTAGAAGAATTAATATTGTTAAAATGGCCACAGTACTCAAAGCAATCTACAGATTTAATGTGAACCCTATCAAATTACCCATGACATTTTTCACAGAACTAGAACAAATCATCTTATAATGTGTATGGAACCACAAAAGACCCAGAATTGCCAAAGCAATCGTGAGGGAAAAGAACAAAGTTCGAGACATAACCCTCCCAGACTTCAGACAATACTACAAAACTACAGTAATCCAAACAGCATGGTATTGGCACAAAATCAGACATACGGATCAATGGAAAAGAATAGAGAGCCCCAGAATAAACCCACACACCTACAGTCAATTAATCTTCAACAAAGGAGGCAGGCAAGAATACACAATAGAGAAAAGACAGTCTCATCAGCAAGTGGTGCTGGGAAAGCTGGACAGGGGCATGTAAATCAATAAAATTAGAATCCTCCCACACACCATATACAAAAATAAACTTAAAATGGTTTAAAGGCCTAAATATAAGACATGACCCCATAAAACCCCTAGGAGAGAACATAGGCAAAACGTTCTTGGACATAAATCGTAACAATCTTTTCTTAGATCAGTCTCCCAAGCAACGAAAGAAAAGCAAAAATAAACAAATGGGACCTAATCAAACTTAAAAATTTTTGCACAGCAAAGGAAACCATCAGCAAAATGAAAAGACAATCCATGGACTGGGAGAAAATATTTGCAAATGATGTGACTGACAAGGGCTTAATTCCAAAATATACAAACACCTCATATAGCTCAATATCAAAAAAGCAAACAACCCAATCAAAAAATGGGCAGAAGACCTAAATAGACATTTCTCCAAAGAAGACATACAGATGGTCAGCAGGCACATGAAAAGATGATCAACATCGCTAATTATTGGAGAAATGCAAATCAAAACTATAATGAGGTATCACCTTACACCAGTCAGAATGGCCATCATCAAAAAGTCTACAATAGTAAATGCTGGAAGGGTGTAGAGAAAAGAGAACTCTCCTACACTGTTGGTGAAAATGTAAATGTAAATTGGTGGAGCACTATGAAAAACAGTATGGAGTTTCCTTAAAAAACTAAAAATAGTTACAAAATGATCCAGCAATCCCACTCCTGGGCATATATCCAGAAAAGATGAAAACTCTAATTTGAAAAGATACATGTACCCCTATGTTGATAGCAGCACTATTTACAATAGTCAAGACATGGAAGCAACCTAAATGTCCATCAACAGAAAAATGGCTAAAGAAGATGTGGCGTATATATGAAATGGAATATTGCCTTATCTATCATCATGATAATTTGTGTGTGTGTATATAAATATATACATATATAGGTATATATATATATATATATATATATATATATATATATATATATGTGTGTATATCAGAACCAATAAGAAATATATATATATATATATATGAGTAAACCCATCTTAAAGGTATCTACATAGTTTATTTAACCTTCTTCTATTGAATATATTAAATTATTTTGAAGATGAGTTTTTAAAATTTAAGACTATGTTTTACTTTTTATTGTTTAGGTCTAGCCAAAAGCTTCTCAAATACTTAACTGCCTTACCCAATTTAAATAATCTTTGATGTAGTTTCAGCTGTATTTTTCTCATTTTGTATGTGTTGTTTTACAATACTTCCATTATAAAAGCAAAATAAAAGCTAAAATTTGGTAGCATTTTTCTGTAAAGGGGAGATCGTAAATACTTTCAGCTTTATGGACCACATGGTCTCTGTTGCCACTACTTAAGTCTGTCATTTTGGTACAAATGCAGCCACAGACAATATGTAAACAAATTAGTGTGACTGTCTTTCAATAAAACTTTATTTGCAAAAACAGTTGTAGGACTAGATTTGGCCTGTAGGCTGAAGTTTCCTAACCCTTGTCCTAGATCATTTAAGAATGTCTTGCCCATAAGCCTCCAAACCAGGAACTTCAAAGATTAATTCTTTCCAGAGCCACAGACTCTAATACGACAACTGCATGTTTGATTTTCTACAATAGTGGTATACATTGACACCTCAGGCTATGTAATCCTCATATTACAAAGCATTCCTTTCAAATTTCTTGATGTTTAAAGTACATGCCTTATTTTGGAGTTAACCATGTTAACAGCATAGCAGCATCCTGGAGTGGATGGAACTGAAGGGACATATTACGGGAGTAATTTTTCACATAATGCCCTAGGGTTATCCATGGGAAGGTGGTAATGACCAAATTTCCAAACATCCGTGGGAGACAGCACATCACAGGATAAGTAAATTGTTCTTGGCACCTGGACTGTTTACTCCCTGACTGGGAGAATCATTGCACTAGTCTAGTAATGCTTTTCCAGCAGGCAGGTTGAAACTTCACGGAGGGCTGCAGAAGTTGGTGGTTGCATTCAGCTGTGAGAAACAAAACACTTGTTCATCATTGGCTTAAAGAATTATGGACTTATTTTTCTTTAAACAATTAGGAGACTAAAATAATTTCAATGGCTCATGAGGGTCAGAACCGAGATTTCTGCAGTTTTCTTGGTTTTCCTCTCAGCTTCCTAGTGCTCAGGTTGCCTGAGCTCCAGCCACCAGGTTTGCATCCTAAGCAGGAAGAAAGTGTGAACAATAAGGAGCAAAAAGGGTGCTTATATTAAGAAAGCAATTTTTACCCCATTTATACATTGCAAGTTTTTGTCATATGTCCTTGCATAGAACATTGGAAAGTGTGTCTGTAAGCCTGGTGCAGGAGACTGCTATAAAGGACATTGATCCAATTGACCACTGATTTGTAAGGCATCTAGCAGGGGCTGCTAACAGTATAGCACACAGGTGTCACCACTCCGCATGTAATAGAGGCATAGCCAAGTAGGAGGCCAAGTTTCTTGTGGATCATTTCTTTTTGTTGTATCTTTTCTTCGTTTTGCACCTCCTCTTGTCATGTTCATCATCGTCCTCCTTCTTCTCTTTCTCCTTTCAAATCTCTGGTTGGGGAAACATTTTCAAGCTTAAAGACAAAGGAATCAACCGTAAAATGAAAACTTGGGGGAATTTATTATATTACATAATACTATATATGTGTTACACAAATATTTTAAAATTTTTAAACAAATTGAAAGTAAAGTGACACCAGTAATACTCAGAAAGTTTAGTAGAAAAGAAAAAATCCCTTTCATTGTAGTACTATATATTATAATGTTCCTGGGGGGAAAAAAACCCAAAAAACTAAGTACTACATACAAAAAGGGAAATTTATCATGCAATTTAGAGAAAAAAAATCACAATAAGATTTCTCATGAAACATGTAATTCATATGAAGGGTTAAATGCCAAATATTGGCCAATATAAGTAGATGACAGTTATCTTAACAGCTATCAAGACCATGTAATTAAGGTTGAACAAATAGATACATACATGTCCTCTACATTGCTATTATTCAAGCATAGAACAGAAGTTGTAGTCTATGCAATCAGCCATGAAAAGGAAATGAAAGAAAATAAAATGACAATGTTTATTATGTGCAAGTGTGCTATCTAGGAGAAAATTATGAAAGAAAAAAAATGGATACCAAAAAGTTGGCCAAATAACTAAATAAATAGAGGAAAAAATGTTTCTTTTTTTTTCTGATATGGTTCCATAGCTGCTGTGTCTTTTTTTATAGTCATAAATGTAAACATTTAAAATTTTATTATATTTGTTATAATTTTTTATTGGTTAAAATTTCCAAGACAAGCCAATCGTCCAAATATCAAACTATTTAATCTAGATACTGACTCTTTCTCAATTACAGTTTTTCATTCAATCAGTCACATTTATATTTGATATTTTCTCTTGATTTTTTCTGGGGGTCCTCTCATCTGAAGTCAATTCTAAGCAATGGAAAGCTGCGAGAACAACTTCATGTTGTTGAGAAGGACTAAATCCACTTCTTGGTCAGTTCTCTCCTTGTTTGTAAGTTTGTTATCCCCTGCTGGGGTCCAGTTTCTTGCCTCTTATAGGGTTTCTCCACTTCATGACATGACGTGTTCAAAAAGTCTTTTCAATGCCAAACTTTGTAATATGTATGTATAGGAGAGAAAAACTTTTCACTTCTTCCTCTCAGCATTTTTTGGCTGGTTTAATAAGTAAATTGACATAAGACAGATTAACAGGAAAGAATACAAATTTAATTTCATACATATGCGAGTCCCAAAGACATGAGACTTGAAGAAGTGACCAAAGCAGGCAATTTTTATGTCTTTCAGACAAAGAAACAATTTGTGAAGATTTGACAAAATAAAGGGGTTTGCGCTTGGAGTACCAAATTAATGAAGTAACAAACTTTGTTTATACAGCCTTCTTGGCCTTGAATTCTCTATCTCTGGTGATAAGAATGTCTCCTATCCTCCTGGTTGAGTGAGAATACCTCCACATGGAAGATTTATTTCCCCCTTTCAAGAGGGGGCAAAGTAGGGTAAGAGTGTCCTTCTTGCACTGGCACTTAAGTAATTTTAATCCAATAATATGCCCAAGCAGCATATTTTGGAGTGGCATATTTTTCTCCCCCTTATACATGTGTATTATGTATTTAATAAACTGTAATATATATTTTACATTAATAAGTAGTATGTTATGGTATATAATATAATATATACTATATATTATACATAATAAAATTTTTTTTCTTTGCTTTTAGCTTATTTATCTTTCTGGACTTAAATTTTTGTGATATGAATTCAAGTACACCTTTCTAAAATTCTAGTCAGTTTTCTCCATAATTACTGTCTTTACAATTTTATTTTTATTTTAGTGAATTGAGAGATGGACTATTCTCTAAGAATTCCAATCAAAAAATGGAAGTCTCTGTGTCAGTCTTTTCAAACTGCCAGTAATACTTCCAAGGGCATTATTCTGATTAAAGTTTGTGTTTCTTCTGATTTTTCTTTGTGTGTTTCTAAATATTACAATTATACAATTAATTATTAGTCACATTTAGCTATCCTATTTTTTTCTTTTTATTAAGGGTATTTAGCATTCTTATATCTCTAGCCCCAATTTTACTTCCCACTTGCTCATATTATGGGCACAGCACACATTTTTGATAACAGTCATTATTCCAACTCTACACATTTATGTTGTTATTAATGTTGTCCACTGGTGAATTTTTCTAGTATAAGCCTGATTTTATTCCAATTAACAATTGTCACTTCCGGTTTGCTTATTTTTCTATGCATTTATTACTAATTGCTTCCCACACTCTACATAATCACTATGAAAACTATTTTGATTCCAGTTTGTTGAAGGTTTTGTTGAATCTTTTCTCCTGGTGATTTCTGCTTACCACTTCTACATAATAGTCCTAGAAATTCTCAGAATTCTGGTGCTTGCTATTTATGTTTATATTCACCTGTTTCCTGGATTACATGTTCATACTTACTGTTTTGTTTGTTCTGTTATTTTTAGTAAAGCATATCCTTATGTTGCTTCTTTTTTTTTTAAATTAATTTATTTATTTTTGGCTGCGTTGGGTCTTCATTGCTGCACACGGGCTTTCTCTAGTTGCGGGGAGCGGGGGCTACTCCTCGTTGCAGTGCATGGGTTTCTCATTGCGGTGGCTTCTCTTGTTGCAGAGCACGGGCTCTAGGAGCGCGGGCTTCAGTAGTTGTGGCTCGTTGGCTCTAGAGCACAGGCTCAGTAGTTGTGGCGCACGGGCTTAGTTGCTCCATGACATGTGGGATCTTCCTGGACCAGGGCTTGAACCCGTGTTCCCTGCATTGGCAGGCAGGTTCTTAACCACTGAGCCACCAGGGAAGCCCCTTATGTTGCTTCTTTACAAATGGTGCACATATTAATTGACAGCACACAAGACTGCAAAAGTCTTTTTTCTACCTGCAGACTAGATGTAGGTCTTTTGTTGTTTACTTGTTTGGTTATTTGTGGATGCTCATTACCAGTCTGAGGAAATTTCCTTATATTTCTAGATTCCTTTCAATTTTTATTATGAATGGATGGTGAATTTTATCTAATTATTTTTTAAATCTACTGAGATGGTCATATGTTGTTGTTTTTTCTGTTATTCTGTACATGTGATAAATTATATTGCTTTTAAAAAAATTTTTTAAGTAAAAAAAGATACCTGCATTTATTGCAGAGTTCAGTGAGTTTCAAAAATGATGTATCTGTGTAACTACTATTATAATCAAGAAATAAAACATTTACAACTTCATAAAAATTGCTGTGCCTCACTGCAGTCAACATCACTTACACTTATCTGCTTTCCATATTTTTTATTTAGTTTTTACCTTTTTAGAATTTAATACCATTGAATTATATTTAGTCTTTTTATATCACTTCTTTCCCTCAACATAATGTTAAGTTTTACTCCGGTTGCTAGGTTTATTTGTAGTGTGTTCCTTTCTATCACTGAATAATATATTATTTAATGAATATATCACACCTCATTTATCCATTCACCTCTTGATGGACATATAGTTTGTTTTCATTTTTGTCTATTAAGAATAAACTTTGCTATGTACATTTGTTTACAAGTCTTTGTGTGGCATTGTTTTTATTTCTCTTGGGTAAATACCTATGAGTGGAATTGCTGAGTCATAGAGGAAGTGTGTATTTAACTTAACCAAAAACTGCAAACTGTTTGCCAAAGTTTTTATGCCCACCACAAAAGCAGTTGCGATCCCACCAGCAGCATAAACAAGAGTTCGTTTGTCCTCCTTCATGTCAAAACTTGATAATACCATGTTTTAATTGAAGCCCTTTGAGTATGTCTTTAGTTGCACTAACCGTGGTTTTAATTTGCACTTTCCTTATGGCTAAGGATGTTGAATATATTTTTTGTGGTTATTGAATGAACGTTTGTATGTTTTCTTTTTGGAAGTGTGTGTTCAAAACTCTTTGATTTTATTTTATTAGGGATGTTTGTTATTTACTATTCATTTGTAATTGTACATTATGTATATTACAGAAAAATAAGTACTAGTCTCTTTTTTTTTCAGATACATGTACTGTAAATACTTTCTCCCAGGCTATGGGTTGCCTTTACCTTATAATAATGATTTATTTTGAAAAGCAGAAAATTTTAATTTTGATGAAGTTGAATTATTAATATTTTTAATGTTTTTGCTACTTCTGTCCTAAGAAATCTTTTCTAACCTAGTCACAAAGATTTGGTTATTATTTTTTTTTCCAGAACATTTAATTTTAGTGTTTATATTTAATTGATATAATTTATATTTTTATATCACAATTCATCTTATTTAATGTGCATGATATGATGAAATTCATTTAATCTATAGGGTCTATTGGCCCAGAGTATATAAATAATGTGCATAAAGTTGATCATTTGGACTAATAGAACATTTCACACAAGGAAATCTCATAAGATTATGAAAATACCTACCAGACAAAACATATGAATAGTCACAAAGCAAGGTCACTTCCTAGTTTAGGCAGATATGCAATTAATGTACTCCTAAATAATAATAATAAATTGATAATTGCATAATTGGTATGTTTTTCATCAGCTCTGCAAGTACTATTAAAAAGTTTAATGCTTACAGAACTTTAATTAAAATATGACAAAATGAGCAAATAAATAGAAATGTGATTTACAAAGTCTAAGTGATTCAGACTTTGGACACAGTACAGGACTCCTGTCTCCTAGACTAGTCAATACCATACCACATTGTACTTAGAGGGACCGTTTAATGTTGTTTGGCTCAAAAACATATTTAAAATACAGCTTTAAAATACTTCAATAAATTTTTAAACAAATTAAACATTTAACAAATTTTGAATTTGAGTATTTTTAAATCTCATTTGCAATAATGAGTCCTTCCATAAATTATTTCTGAAGTACACATCAATAAATTATTAAAGAGAAAAAAATGATTGGAGCTAGTGAAATTTTTGTTGTTGTTACTTTTCTAGGTATATAGAACAGTCTATTCTTTATTTCCTCAAAGACCAGCATCTCTCATTTTGAAATAATTCAGTGACTAAAACAGTATTTTTCTGCAATAGATTAATGGTAAATCCTTCATTTTTTATTATACTTTCTACAACTGAATACATTTTCCATCAAAAGGGGGAAAAAATAAAACAGCTATACCACCATTCAAAATATTTATATTTGATCCAGGCAATAATTTTCTTCTCTGTTCTTTACAGAAAATAAAAACAAAAACTGCAAACTCCACATTATGATTAATGATGAGGTTCATATATAGCTTTTTAAATTCTTTTTTCAAAATCTAAATGGCATTTTCTACTTAACAGTTTATTGCATTAAAAGAAAAGACTTAGGCATGAGTCCTATTTCTACTCACACTTTCAGTTGTGCAATGCATAAATTCATCCTTAGGACTCCAAGGCCAACTCAACGAAGCAAGAACATTCCATGGTACTATGTGATGTGAAATCACGTGTGCACTCACACTAAACGTATGCACACATAAGTGTGTGAGTATTTATGTATTGTGAGTGCTCCCTACTATGAGTATAGCTAAAAGAAAAACATGTAAAAGACTACATATGAGAATTCTTTTCTTTAACTTATCTCAAAAAATATGTTCCAATTTCCTAGAACACACTTATAAAAGAAAATGGGTGTGCATTAAGTTCATCTTGATGATATGAACTTGAATGCTTGACAAGATAGTTATGAGGTTCTCAATTACAATGTGGATACATAGAACCTACATATTCCATAACCAAAGGTCAAAGACTTTGAAGTTTATATCTAAGAATCTCCTGTATTTCTCAGCAAGTGGGTCTAACTTCTAAAACTGATTCTGTGATAATGATGGCTTAGAGCTTAGACAAATCATAGATTTTTAAAAGTAAATTTACAAAGTAACAAAACTTACTTCAGAGGTTCTTGAAGCGTCCGCCTGAGACCAGCAGCATCAGCAGCGCTTGGAGACCCGTTTAAAGTACTAATTCTCGGGCCCTATCCCAAAACGTAACAAATCCGAAAAACCTGGGGATGAGGCCCAAGCATCTGTTTTAATAAATTCTCCATGTGATTCTGATGCACACCTAATTGCAAATCACTGCTTAATTGATTGATTCTTTATGTCTATGTAATACAACACAAATGTCTAGTTAGGAGATCATAGATAGTTATTTTCTCTTGTACATACCTCACTTAGCAAGTTATGTAAAAGTTCCAACTGCAAATTGTCCACCATATTTATAACGTACACTGTTATTAAATCCTCTTTGAACTATAGATCATTTTCCTTCTCTTTTCTACACATAGCCTAAGTCATTTCCAGTGCTTCTGGCTTTGTCTTGTGTTTTAAATTACCTCTAATTGCTTGTTATTGCAAACTTCTTCCCACACCCACTTTACATATTTTTACCACTCGGTATATCTGTATATTCTTCAGATTTTCACAGACTCTTCAGACCAAGTTATCTCTTCAGTTGTCAGTTCCTAAGACTCTTCGTCTTATCTTTCCTGCCCTCTCCTCTCAAGTTGGATTACATTGCTTTTTAAGGAGAGACAGGTGCTAGAAGCATACCTGCCTAAGGCTGCTGTCATTTCTTTCACCTGGAAAATGATGCCATCTAAACTTTTAAAGAGTTCAAGCCTTTATTCCTTCTTTCCATACATTTTCAGTCAAATAAATATTTTTAGAAACTTAAAAATATTTCTCTGTGAAAATTTTAACAGCTGAAGAAAGGACTGACTTTGGAATCAGAACCCTGGTTCAAATTCTAAGCTGGACAATAATTAATTATATTGCCTTTGGAAAGTCCATTAACATTTCTGAGACTCTGTGTCCTCATATGTAAAGTGGAATAATCATTTCTGACTTTCTAGTTTGTTGTGAAGTTTAGGATAAATCTAGATGAAGCATGCTGTTCCAGACATCAGACATGGCTCTTGACAGGAATCAAGAAATGGTCACTCTGTATATGTATAACTTTGTGAGAAAGGCTACAAAATTAAGAAGAGTCTCTTAAGCTATATTTTGCCATAGATAAGCATTTCTTTTCACACTGATTACCAAATGATATGCTATTTTGCCACAAACTCTTTTAGTTAAAATAACATTCTAAAGGATAACTTGGTACACAGATTTGTGAGAAAAAAACAAAATTCCCATTACAATATAAATTACTGCAGCATTTGCCTACATAACCTATACACAAATTAAAAAATACAAAGCTGATAATTGGGTTCATAACAATAGTTAAGACACATTGGGCACCTCCATAAAGGACTTGTGCTGTTTTATTTTATTCTCAAAACAGACCTATGGATAGATAGTATTTGCACCAGTTTTACAGATAGGAAACTTGATTCAGGGACTTTAAGTAATTTGTCTAAGGACACAAAGCTAGTCATTGTCAGCCAGGGTTTAAATGACAGCAGTTGGTCTCTGGAACCTAAGCTCTAAACCAAAGTGCTCTGCTGTATCTCCAAGTGAAATGCTCCAAAGTTAACCAATTTAGTTATAAAAGCTGTCACTATTGTGATTTGTAAACATATGAAGTATAGGACCTTTGTTATATTACCTTATCATAATCTCCTAGAGAGCAGTTTTGCAAAGTGTTAAACAAACACACACACACACACACAGAGAAATGAAAAGAAGGGCTGGAAACAGAAGTAGCCCATGCTTGAGATGTGGTGAGGAACTTGAGGTGAGAGAGGACATCTCTTTGTTTCTTTTGACACTTCCATACCAATTTGTGAGCACTGGTTATAGGATCACAGTATTCATGTTTTGTAGGAAAAGTCAGTGAATCATAAACTACCAATGATGGGACAGCTCGAGACCCTGGTGTTTTTGGTTTCTTTTGCCAAAACCTTTTGGATGTTAAAGGTTACGACCAATCCTGGTATACAGACTTTTTTTTCCAAACAACTTTATTGAGATATAATTTATATACTTTGACTTAAAGCTAGAAAAATAGATGCTAGGAAATAAGACCCTGGTTTTCTCTAGACTTTTGGCTCAAAGGAAAGAAGAAAAGGAGACATGCTTATTTACTTCCAAACTGTCTAATCTATTTTCTCAGGAAAAGAAAATAGACAAAGAAATGGATGACTGCTTTGTCAGGAGATATAAATGGACTATTTGGCTGCAGTTTCTTCTTTTAAAAATCTCATAGGTATCTGCTAACAGAGAGCAGGGCATTGATAAACCCAAATAAAAAGTAACCTAATGATTGACAATTTTTTCAGATTTCCATTCTGCCTTAAGTTTTGCTTCTCTTACGCTATATCAATTCTGACACCAATGTCTTTTCTTATGAACCTATCACCGCATTAGCACGTCAAGGTCTGTGGCAGAATATATCTTCACATTAATTTATGGGTCTGAACACTCTTTGGAATTACTATCATTTCCAAACCTGTTTAAAATGCCTGTGTGACATTTTCCATGAGAAGACTGACATTGGGATCAGCCTGATTGATTGCGGGGGGAAGGGATAGTTTCATTATCACATCTATGAATCACATTTGAAGCTGGTTTAGAAAGTGCAACAGATAATTTAAAATAGCATAATAGAAGGAGGACCAGACTGAAGTTTGAAAGCTGAGTCCCATTTTTATATCTGTTATTTAACCTCAATATCTTTACATGTAATAACATATAAGAAATATGAAGCAAATAACATCTATAGATAAACCACAAATAAACAGCCAGTCTCCCTGCAAAGTAATTCATTACATCTTAAATTCAAGGTAAGTTAAACATCAGTAAACACCTACCCTAGCCATTTATCTTCATTTCCCACTATGTTTTTCCTACCAAGTCTTCTTTATTCACTGATTTCTTCCAGAGTACCCCACCCCAAAGCCATCAAGATAATGTTGACACATTCCAAATAAAGGTTTGCCATTTTGCAGAATTTTTTGCAGTTTCCGAACATTAACATTTGCCTCCTGGACCGTCATGTAAGAAGATATACTCTCATCTTGCTATAACTATGTCCTCAGGGTCCTCGTATCCGGGCAGCCTTATAAGATTTACAACAAGGTCCTTTGGCATAACAGGACTTGGCTGTGATTCAGGATGCATTTGCCTTACAACAAAATAGCTTCTGGAGTGTTGGAAAAGGATTTCAAAGCTTTTTGGACTCATTTTTGGACACATTTATTTATTTTTTATCATGGTTTCAGTTTTAGAAACTTAGAGACATTTTACAATGCTCTCTGGAGGTTAAATATTTTTTCCATTTATGTCTATTCATGTGACAAAACAAATCCTTTTTTGCATTTCTAATTTTCATGATAATTAGTGTTATAATACCAACTGTTTTTTTACAGTCCTTGAGTTACTGAGTCTGTTTGTTGTACTCCCAGTGAATATATGACCTGTCAGATTCCCAAATCCTAACAATTCAATTCAATTCTCACACTAACTATCAAAAGTGAACATCAGAGTCCACAGGCTTAGGGGCTCAGTTCTACAAGATAGCCCCACGCTTCACATGTCAGCTGCAAATGGGTGCTCAGACTGCCCGCACTTCTCGCCAGCTGACTACAAATTCAGGGATTGCCATGACCTCTTTCCCTTAGCTTTGATATTTCTCTAGAAGGGCTCACAGAACTCAGGAAAACACCTTACTTATCTGTACTTGAAAGGATACAACTCAGGATAAGCCAAATGGAAGAGACTCGTAGGGCAAGGTGTGGGGTGGGGGTGGATGGCACCTGAGCTTCCTTCCCCGCCCTCTTCCTGCCAGCACATCACTGTGTTTACCAACTCAGAAGCTCTCCCATTCTTATTGTTCAAGAGTTTTCAAAGAGCTCAAACTCCGGCTCTCCTCTCTTCCCTGGAGATCATGGGTGGGACTGAAAGTTCCTGCCCTCTAATCATTTGATCTTTCTGGAGACTAGTCCCATCCTGAAGCTGTCTAGAGCCCCTGAGTCACCTTAGTGGCATTAACTCAGGTGTGATGGAAAGTGGCTTGTTATAAAAAAGAAAGATCCTCTTATGAGTTAGGAAACTCCAAGGTTTTCAGGAGCTCTGCGGTAGAAACCAGGGATAAAGACCAACTATATTTTTTATTATATCAGAAGACCAAAATTTGATGTTACCTATTCACTTTGATAGAAGTTCTCCCCATTACATATTACATATACAAATACCTTAAAGTTGATACCATGGAATTCACTGATTTTTTTCATAATTTCCCTCTTTATGACTTTTCTTTTCACACTGTTAAATTAATTAAACAAGGAGACCTTTAGACCAAGATGACTCTAATTCCATGGTAGCCTACATAAGCAAACGAAAATATGTCTGCAAATGCCTTAAGGTTACAAAATTGAAACCAAAGAACAAACAACCATTCACAGTCAACTAGGCTTTAAGCTATAGCCAGTCAATAATTTCCTTGGTTTGCTCCAGGCTTTTCTCTATAAAAGTCTCTCCCCGAGTTTCTATTAGTGGAGCACTTTTAACAACTTTCGGTTTGGCCCTGTACCATTACAATTAATTTTTGCTCAAATAAACCCTGAAAATTTTAATATGCCTCTGATTATCTTTTAACAGTACTTATCTCTTTCTGGCTTATTTATAAAATAAATAATTGTCATTTCTTTATGGTTTATTTATAAAATTAAAAATATGATTAATTCAAAGTTGCTCTATTAAGAATTTTATCATAAAGAACAATGAAAACCAAAAAATATTGATTTGGAGAATGTTCTCTCATTTCTCAAATCTCTCTGTCTCTGTCTCTCTGTCTGTAGCTCATCTGAGTCTGCTCTCATTGCACTGTATCATTCCTTTTTTATTGCTTAGATCTCATTCCTCTCTGAACAATTTTATTATGATCCACTGGTTTCAGGACTGGTTCAAAAAATATTCAGTTAGCTGAAATAATCACTGGAACCAGAGAATACATCTCACCCTACTTTGCTAAAACAAATTACACATTACTTTAGAGAATTTGGTGTTGACTTTTAAGCAATACGAATAAAGAAAATCAAGAGTTAGCAAACTCCCTTGTGTTCAAAATACCCCTTTCTGATTTCTCAACCCTTCTTCAGTTGGAGGTTTTTTAATTCCCTGGAAATCTTTATATTTGAGACCGTTGGTTGATATCCTTGTTGCTCCACAATGCCTCTTTTAGGTAATTATACATCCTCTTCTTCTTCCACACTGTCATACTCAACTATCCCCATCCTGGTCATACTCCCTAACCTATTGACATTTTCAGAACATGGATTTCAGTTCTCCTTTTGGCCCAATACTTGTTATCTTTCAAAGTGGCTTCCACATCCGACATGTTCAACATCTAGGCTTTGATTCTATTTTTCTTCATTACAATGACATTTTCCTTAGTTTAGTTTAAACAATTACTGATGCAATCCAGAAATTGTACCATCTTTAAAATTACTACTTCAAACATCCCAAACTCCACCTAAAAGCTCAACATATAGTTCACTTACTCAAGCATTACTGTTGAAACAGTTCATCAACTCATCAAAATCCAACAGCATTCCCTCTCTTTTCTCTATATTAGCCACTTCCTATCTTTAATCCCCTGCTTTTCCACCTTAGTTTATACAGTCTTCCATGTTAATCACTCTCTGCAAATACCAAGAACACCTTTAATCCTTTCTTCTTCCAGGTGTCTTTCTGGTTCTTCCTCTCTGCCAGCCCTAAATCTTCAATTTATTCTGCTCTCTGTCCTTTTCAATGGACTGGCATACAATTTATTTGTCAATGATTAATTTTTTAAATCTCTAGCTCAGATATTCTCATCTTTAGAGTCATCTGTCCATCGGCCTGCTGGTATTACTACATTATACATTATCCATGTCAAAATTTAAATGTTTAACTGAAATCTAGATGTTCTTCTCAAGTGTTGTCCAAATCAGCAAGGGATACTTCCATGTACCCATTGTTTATGGCAGAGATCTGTCATGTTACTCGTTGGTGCTATTTCCAATACCAATCTACCATCATGTCCTGTGAATTTATAACTCCAAAACCTATTTCCAATATTTCCACTCTTCCTATATCCACAGTTACCATCTTCATGTTTACAAAATAAAAAATAAAAATAATAAGTTATGTCACTTCAGAGCTTTATACCCTTCAGTGGTTTCCCATTTTCCTTAGAAAAGTTCCAAAAAATTACCATGGTCTGTGAAACCCTAGGTAATCTATTCTTCTGAAAGAATATTTAATTGCTTTAGCCTCTTTTTCACTGTGAAATAACCCTAATACCATCTTCTAACCTTTACAATTGTCTTGCCTTCCTGCTAACAAACTTTCATCCGTATATATTACTCACAATAGAATATTCCTTTTGCATCACTCACTTGGCTGCTTCCTACTTATCCCTCTGGCCAAGGCTTAAATTAATTTCTTCAGATAAGTCTTCATAAATTTTGATTAGTCAAGTTTAGATTTCTGTATTATTATCTCAGAATATGTTCATTTCCTTCATGGTACTTATTTTAATGATTCTGTATTTTTTATGTTTGTTTTGTCTGCTGTTCCATTTAACTTAAATTTGACAAATAGTTTATTTCTATATGGTTAACCCTTTACATATTGCTTGTTTCATAGTAGGCACTCAACAAACATTTTTAAATAAGTGAAAGAGTGAATCTTAAATAAAATCTCACGTATTCTTGAAGCTCTTGGTAGTATATTCTTATGAAATAACCTTTAGTAAAATTAGTGTAAAGTTATTGGTTCTAATTTTAGGTAACTATAATAAACCTTCATTTCGGTATTCTGATGTCATCTAAATCAGAATGCTCTGGTAAAAATCAAACAAACAAACAAACAAAAGCCCACTACAAACAAAATCAACTGACAAAAAACAAAATGGGAAAGGGTACTTGCAAATGATATCACATATAAACGTATAATAACTATGGTCTATAAAGAACTGTTAAAATCTGAGGGCAAAGGAGCAGCATTGTAAATCAACTACACTCCAATATAAAATAAAAAATTTTTCGAAAAGAAAGAAAAACATCAAAGCTAAGAAAAAGGGAAAAAAAATAAAACCTATTAGAAAAATGGAAAAAAAAAAAGAACAGATATAAATATACTGAAATATACAAAAGGATGGCAAGGTGTTCAACCTTACACTTAATTAGAGAAATGTAAAGTAAAACTACACAGAGATACCATTTCTTACCTATCATCTGTAAGAGTGTTTACCTTTAAAGAGCACACAGTATATTTTTGGCAAGCCTGTGGAGAAACAGGCACTCTAATAACTGGCTGGTGGAACTCAGATTGTAAAACCCTTTCGGGGAATGCACTGCCAATGTATACTAAAGTTATATGTGCATTTACCTTTGACCCAGCAAATCCACTTCTAGATATTTACCCCGACAATTCATGTCCAATACTATGAAAACATGTATTCACATTTTTCCCATAAAAATTACCTCTAATTGCAAAATATTGAAAATTATCTACAAGCACAGATAATGTAGGGATTAAAACTTGTCACCCCAAAATGTCTCTTTGGCATATGTATTATTTCAAGCTGAAAACAATCAAGGCCCAAAAGACTCAAGAAGTCTTTCTTTTTACCTCCTCCTTAACTGTCTAAATAATGTAGATAGAGGACCTCTTCCAGAAAGGGAGCTTTCACCATAGACAATAGGATGAATTAGGTGGGTAGACAAGAAGGAACTTAGCAAAGTCCATTTGTTAAAATTCCTGTCTGTGTTCCATTGTCTCTGCATGGGCAAGCTTTTGTTTACCAAACATTTGCTTTTCCATCTCCATGTGAATTGCCTTCTTCCCCTCTGAAGTCCCAAACGACTACCCCCAACATCCTCTTCTGTCTTTAGCTAAAGATGGTATATAAGGTGAGGGCTTCAGCCATTTTGGTGAGTTACTCAGTTTTTCTGGGTCTCTCCCATGTATACCTATTTATTAAAATTTGATTTTCTCCTGCTAATCTGTCTCACGTCAACTTAAGTCCTAGTCCAGCCAGAATAACCTAGAAGAGTAGAGGAAAATTTCTTCCTCCTCAACAATAAGGAAAAATAGTTGAAAAAATTATGGTCAACACATACATTGGAATAGTATATAGTTGGGAAAATGAATGAGAAAAATTTCTCTGAAGTCATGGGGAGGGATTAAAAATGAGGAATGGGAATGGGAATTTTACATGGGAATGTATCATGGGAATGATAAAGAAATGATATGGAAATAAGACTTCTCTGATTAGAACCTTTTGCATAATTTTGATTTTTAGAAAGTTGTTAATGTTTCATATACAAAATAAATTAAGCAAATAATAAATATTGGAGAAAAAATTTTTTAAATGAAATAGAATATAAACAACTAAATAAACAAAAAATAAACCTAACTGTATTTCAGATGAACAACATACACACACTGAAGGGGGAAGAAAAAAACTCAGTAATTTTTTACCATAAATTAATTTTGAATATATACCCTAAGACTAAAGATAAAAATAACCATAACTAAATATTATATTCCAGTTTGCAGTTTTATTTTGTCAGAGTATGTCATACCCAAATTACTAGTTAGATAGATTTATGAAGATTATCCATCTATTTATCAACCTCTCATCTCTAACTCCTAGGACTGAGTAAATAAGTAAATATACTGTGATTAATGGGAACCAGGTTTTCCAATGTGAAGAAAAGAGTTATAAATCCAGAAAGTGGAGGAATTAAAATGAAGCCTGTGGAGATGGGTTACAATCAGAAGTGTCAGGTAAAGTCTGGTTTCTATATATTTTTTAATTAGGGAAACTCCCTGAAAGACTTTTTAATTGGTAGGATAATGGAGATAATGCCTTCCAAGAACTTGTGCCAGCAAGCAACTGCTGATTTTCATGTTGGGTATTTATAACACTTCTTCTGGTATCAGTTTCTTCCACTGATGATCCTTCTGACTCTACATTATGGAGGAATAAAAATGTGTTACCTGCCTCCTTCCAAGACCCTAAAGTAGCCAGTTGTCTCAAATGCTTCCTCTGAATTCCTGCAGTTCATCTGCATCAACTGCCGTGCTGGACTAGAACCGAAGCCGAGGAAGTTGCTGGGGATGTAACAGAGGCACTTGAGACGAAGGTCCAAGTTCTTTCCATAATCACCCAGTTGAAGATTAAGTTTCATAGTCACAGGTGTGTGGAAATTAACAGATGCAACAAAAAGTGGAAGTTTCTCAAAGGAGGAAAATGTGTCTTATTCACAGATGTATTTATTGATTCCAATTTTATTGTTTAACACATGATTAGTGACTGCATAGTTAGTTGAGGAATTAGTTAATAAATTGGATAAATAAAACAGAAGAAAAAAAGTGACTTTGTATGCTATGCATATTATTAACTCAAAATAAGAAAACTAAACTCTTTCTGAGAGAAGAAGGCTGGACAGAGAATGTCCACAATCCATGGCAGGTGATGGTAAAAAGTACCAAAGTATGCTAAGAAGATTGCCCACAAGAATAACATTGTCTTCCTTCACTCAGCTCCAAACTTTCATTCTTTTGTTTGGGATATCTCTAGCCAAAATTAGTTTTTCATAAATAAACTCCTGGCTGAATAGGATAAAGGGGATATTGACTTCAACTAAGAGATTAAGGAGCCCCTATTATATGAGGACACAATGCTGCCTCAAATATATGTGTATAAATGAGATGCACTTCCTATAGTTGAGTCAGGTGGTTTGATAGAATGATTTGGTGATCATGAGTTTATTTTGAATTAGAACTGTTGGTGGCTTGATTTTTTTCTTCAGTGATCTGTAGCTCAGTTATAGACTTCAAGTAGGAAGACATGTTTCTGTAGGTTTCAATTTTTTCACCTGCTTTTAAGACCAATGAAAATAAAATAGTCAAAATAGTTTATCATATAGACAAAGTATGTTTTAGATAAAGATATCTGAAATCTAAGCTGTTTAGAGATAAAAATAATGTTGGAAGTAGAAGAAGGGATAAGTTAAAAGTGTCAAAATGATATGAGGCTTATAATATTGTGTCAAGAGTAATTGAATAAGAAATCTAAAAAGGCAGGAAATTGTTATGAGAGAAAAGCAAGACTAAGTTTATGGTTTGGGATACAAAGCAATTTGTGAGGACAAGACTGTGGGACTAGAGAGCAGAAGTGTGTGAAAGGATCATAATAGATGAATAAACCAAGTCGTCAGAGGGCATCATATTCCTTAGGGAAGGAACATCCATACCAATAAGAATTCACACATGTTGATGGGGTTCGCAAAGAAAAATGGAACACTGCAAATTATATGTGAAGCCATTACTGAACATTATAGAATGACCAGAAATTAGGTAGATAAAAAGAGGCTAAGCTACCACTGCTACTTCCTAAGGATGAAATTTTTATATGAAAGCCTAGAGATTATCAGGTAAAGCAAAAGAGAATATTAATAAATATCACTGCATCATCTGTCATTGTCACCATATTTGAACATGTAATTGGGATTTATGGGATAAAGATTCTTGAGGTATGATTGAACGCATATTTTATAATGGTCTGGGATGCATCTTCTTATGTCAAAAAGTGGAGGCCCAACAGTTTGATAACTAATATGTCATTTGAGATTCTAATTTTTTGTATTTACTTCTGAGGCATTTTACAACTAATTTTGTTGCATTAAAAACCCAAATAACCCAATTAAAAAATGCACAGTGGGTCTGAACAGACATTTTTCCAAAGACATACAAATGGCCAACAGATATATGAAAAGGTACCCAATATCACTAATCATCAGGGAAATGCAAATCAAAACCACATTGGTATATCACCTTATATCTGTCAGAATTTCTATTACAAAAAAGACAAGAGATAACAAATTGCTCTCTAGGATGTGGAGGAAAGGGAATTCTTGTACACTGTTAGTGGAAATGTAAACGGTGGAAAACAGTATGGAGGTTCTTCAAGAAATCCCACTTCTGGGAGTATATTCGAAAGAGGAAAATCATTATCTCAAAGAAATATCTATACTCTCATGTCCATTACAGCATTATTCACAACAGCCAAGGTATGAAAATAATCTAAGTGTCTGTTGATGGATGAACAGATAAAGAAAACGTGATATATACATATTATATATTGGAATATTATATAGCCTTAAAAAAGAAGGGGATCCTGTCTTTTGCAACAACATGGGTAAAACTGGAGGGGGATTTGCTAAGTGAAATAAACCAGATAGAGAAAGATAAATATTTCATGGTATTATTTGTATGGGGAATCTTAAAAAAGATCACTTCATTGTCATAGAAACAGAGTAGAAAAGTGGTTGTTGCGAGGGACTAAGTAGTGGGGGAAATAGGAAGAGGCTGGTAGAAGGGTACAAACTTCCAGTTATAAAATGAATAAGGTCTAATACATAACATGGTAATTATAGTTGATGAAACTGTATTTTATAAGTGAAATTTGCTAAGAGAGTAGACGTTAAATGTTCCTACCATGAAAAGAAAAGAGTTAAATATGTGAGATGAATGTGTTAATTAACTCAGTTAACTCAATGGGGATAATCTTTTCACAATACATATATACAAATCATCATGTACACTTCAAATATCTTACAATTTTGTGAATTATACCTTAATAAAACTAGAAAAAAGAAAGAAAAAAATTCATGGAGCAGTTTGGACTTGAGCTGGGTCTAGATAGATGAGAAAAAGACCAATGGGAAAAACTGGAGAAAAAAATAGAGATATTTACATGATTTGAGATTTAATTATATTTTTTTGACTGGAAAATATGGGTCATGTATAGGAATGTGCAGATCTAGTTCAGAGACTTACATAAAGTAAGTTTGCCTTTATTTCTGTGACAATGAAAAGCCAACAATATGGAGAACAATATCATCAAACACATGTGTTGTGAAATTCTTATGGACAATCATATTTTTGTATTATTTTTTCAATTTTTTAAAAAATTTCTTATATGTTCACAAGCATTTGGAATCCCGTACCAGGTAAGTGTCTGAAATTTCAGTCACAACTGGATAACACTTCTACTTGTTTTGGGTAATAAAAAAATACAGTGAGTTATTATTTCAGCCAACTGTAGTTTAGATAACTGTATTGAATAATACATTTTAAAAAGCTGTAGAAAAGATATATTTGGTACCCACAATCAACTCTGAAGTAGGTAAGACAAAAAAACCCCAAAACACGTAAGTACTGGATATCTCCTGTTTGACCCACCATATTGACTCTCCATTTTTTCTACATGCTGTGCCTGGGAGAGTGGCCCCTATACACTGCATCTTGGGCTACCTTGACCTAGGATTTACAGTTAGGTTCAGTCAACGTGTGACATTGATCAGAGAGTAACAGGTTGAAGGAGGAATTATCAGGTTACTTATTCCTACAGGCACTCCTTTCTGCAGGATTCAATGACTAGATTGCAACATTCATGCCAGACATCCTTTGCCATGCAACCTCCATCTCTGATTTGGAATAACTTCTAACACCCTTTGTCTTTGCTGGCCTAATGGTGGTAATGCCCTCCTGCTGTTACCAGCCTCAGGCAGTGGTGTGGGTGTGCCAGAGCTGGAGATGGCTCTTACCAGCTCAAGAGATCCAATTGTGGGCATCACTTTCCATTCTGTCTTCACTGAGGTCATATTGACAGCTTAAAATGAGCCATGGTGAGAGTATTTACATGATGGAAATAGCATACCTACAAATTAGGGTGTTTTGGAGGTTTTTTTGTTTTTCTGGAAAACCAGTTATTAAAAATGTCTGAACTTATCATAGGCTCAAAGTTTCTGTGTTAGTCCCCTCCACCCCTTATTTTTATTTCCTAAACCATGCACACATTTTTGTAAAAAGATTTGCTTTATTAAACGTTCCACAAAGCACCAACTTTAATGTGCGATCTTTATCCTGGTGAGCCTTAACTGAAATAGTAATTGGTACATAAAATGGCTCCAGGAAACCTTAGAAATAGGATTCCAAGATTGAATTGCACACATATTGAAAATGGTTTCCAGGAGAAATTGGACACTGGTAAGTTGTGGGAAGTAGTGGCACTGAGATTCTCAAAATGTTACAGGTACTAGCATGGGAAGAAACACGATTAAAGACTAAGCTTGGGAGATAAAGTGTCTTTGAAATTTCATCTTTTTGCTGACAATAATAAGAATAAAGATTTTTATTTTACTTGGCAACTCCTAAGAGCGCTAGAAAGCATATTCAAGTAAAAGCACAAAATAAAGGCTGTGAATGTCTGACTCAGATAACAAATGGAAGATTAGAAATTCTCAGCGACAAATTTAAGGAGTTCCTTATCTTCTTCAGCTACAGAGATGAAGCTGAAGAAATATGGCTGAGGACCAACAACAAGAACCTGCTGTAAGAATTGCAGAATTGAAGTGCCAGTAAAATACTCAAATAAGAGCACTGATGGGAAAGGAACAGGTCTCTCAGATGTGGGATAGGGAAAATTAGGAAGATACAGACACAACTGAGAAATTTAGACTCTTTCTTCCCCACATACTTCTAGATTTCCCTTGCTAGTGGAGGCAAAACTTCTAACTCTTTCTGAGGGAACCTTCATGAAAGATTTTCCTTATATGGACTTCGGAATGTTTACCCTGCAGAAGTCGTGCTAAATGCCCTTCATTACTTTCAGTGCCATAAGAGTTGTTCCAGTACACCAAATGAGAATGAAGTTGACTCCAGAAGGAGATAGGCTATACACAGAAAAGTTACAGAATTTTACCAGCTGTAATTGACATGAATCTGGCAACCATGTATGGGAATGTTACACAAAGGAAGATGAAATTTTAAAAAAGACAGATGCTACCCAATCTATTTACAAGGTGTCCTTCCTTGAAACTTAGGATATATGCTTGGACCCAGCGCCTGAGAAGCATGTTAATAGCTAGCAGCTCCTTTGACTCATTGAAGTCTATACAAAACAGGGAGCTGTAGCAATTAACAATGTGCTTGAAATATCAGAAGTTTCTTGGGTATATGTGTAGAAAGGAGTCAGAAGTTTCATCTGGATTGTAATATTAGAAGTAATATTACTTACTTATTATTAATTATTAGAAGTAATATTAATGTTGAAATATTAGAAGTAACATGATCAGACAGTCTTTAAACATGAGCTCTCCAAGAGTCTAAAGATTACTTCTTTATTAGGTGTTAAGAAAGGCCTTGGTAAGAAGGGCATCGTCATTTTTAAAAGCCTATGTGTGGCCATCACCTGTTTGCTTAAAGACTGTGACAAAGGATGCTGTAGGTAGGCTTAGGTTCCCTAAGTCCCAATGGAAATACTGGGATCCAAGAGTGCTAGAGGCAGTTAGTGGTGCTTGACCTTCAGAGACAAGGTGGATGCAAATATCTCAATAAATCTCAAGACAATAGTAATAATAAAATTGTTTTAATGTGCAGAGATCTATAGTGATGGTTAACAAAACATAGGGTCCCTAGGGATAATATAGACTGACAACTTACTAAGGGGTTGCATGACATATTTAACAGAAAAATTCTATGGCTACAGGACAGAAAACTAACTCAGGTGCCAAACCTATGCCAGTTCCTAGACTCACTTGTCCTCAATTGAGAGAGAAATCTGGGTGTTTTGAAGAAGGTGACAACAAAATGACACATGGATCTAACACGAATCATCCCCCAAAATTTTCACAGAAATTTCAGACATTTAACAGGATAACAGATACTCAAGAAAAGAAAAAAAATTAAAAGTATCCAAACATTTTGGGAGTTTATGGTACTGCTTCTGAATTGACACTAATATCTGGACTTTTGCATTTTACCAGGTCTGCATAGATGGAGGTTGTGATGACTGAAGGAGTCTTGGTTTGATTCTTTCAGTGGGTTGAATGGGGCCACAGATTCATTCCACGGTTATTGTTTCATTTCCAGAAAGTACAGTGGGAATAGACATATTTAATAACTGGCAGAACCTCTACAGTGTCTTCTACATCGAACCAAATGGAAATCCCTGTATCTGTCTCCACACAATATAATAAAATGGTGTTTATCTTACCTCTGCCTTCACTGATTTGCCTAGAGCTAAGACAACTATCTTGTTCCTTGTCATAATTGGTTTTGGATTTCCTTAAATTGTCTTGATATCCTTCCAACCATTTTTCTGGTCCTTTGTATTACACTTTAGGCATTATGCTATTTGGACTTGGTGAGAAGGAAGTAACAAGCTACCAGTGTTGAGATGCAAGTTTTTCACCTGGGTAAAAGACAGGAGCAGATGCTCATGGGAGGATGGGAGAAAGGTGTTTTCTCACCTGAAAATCTTTGGTTTGCCTATCTAAAGACATTCTATAACCTTCCATACACTGCCATGTGCTTTAGGAAGCTGATATATACAAACTGCCTCACTGACTTCTCTAGACCTCACCATTTGGTTGTGTACACCCAGAAGAAAGTCATTGGCAAGAGATCTGAGTGCTGGAGGAGTGTGAACTTTGGATATTTATTTTGCTGGATTCCTTAAAGGCACAATGTTATCTGTTGGCTGTGTTGGGCTGGTCCCCATCCTCTGCAGATTTGGACAACTGATACCTTTCCGTGATCCTTCAGGATTAGGAAAGTGAATGGTTTTTTCTTGTTATTAATTCCGGAGTACTGAATTATTCCTTTGGTATTTCCTCAATACTATCCAAACTTCTGTAAAAAGTTAACTTTATAACCTTCTCCTCTAATTACCTCATTGAATTTCCAGTGTCTTGGAGGGAAGGTGACTGGTAGACTGTGTCTCAATTATCTCTAGATGTCACAATTTGCTCAAGATGCCACAATTACTTAACTGCTTCATGCTAAGACTCTGGTTTACTTCTTTATTTTTTCCCTTTCACTTATAGTATTTATCTATACTATGTCACATCTTTAGAATATAGCATCAGTAGTGTGGATTCTTGAATCTAAACCAAATTTTTCTTGTGTTTAGAGAGCTACTTTATTATTGAGCTATAATTATAAAATTCTCAATTGTGTTAAATATATTTAGAAAAAACATTTTTGACCAGCAACACAAAGAAAACATAATATCCTATCAATAAAGTGGTGTACTGACAGTAATCTTCAAATTTTGTACCTTCTATGTATATACTGGAACTTTCCTACTGTAATTATTAATTTATTATAAATTTTCCACACTAATGGGGACATCTGTATGAATTAGACTCCCTACAGAAGCAAAGAGCAGAAAGCTACTTCAATTGAGACGCTAAGATTATTTTTAATTGGTTAGTCATTAGTGTTTGCCATAACTGTTAATCCAAAAGAGAAATTTATTCTGGCTATTTACTGGGAAAATAAATTTTTATAATATTACCCACACATGTTTGAAGAGTAATACAAATAAAAATGGCATTTATTAGATGCTTTCTTTTTCACTCTTAGCCTTTTTGAGATAAATACTATAAGATTACTGAACCCTCAAGCTTTGTCTTCCCTGTCATTTGTTTGGAGAGTTCACTATTCAATCTATTATTAGAAAATCTTTTTTTTTTTTTTCTCACTATTCCACTTTGAGTTTATGCTGCAGGAATACTAAATGATCTATGTTCTTCTGAGTGCATCAGTCTGTTCATATCTCCCTGACTTTGCTCAAGTTCCCTCAGCCTTGGAAAGGCTTTCTATTACTATCTTTCAAGTTAAATATTTCCTACTTTTAAAACTTTTTTTTTGACCTACTTGCCTACCTCAGTCGGAAGTAATCATTTCCTCCTTTTCCTACTGTGTACTCAGTGAATACTTCTTCTATTTCAATGACAGTATAAGATTATTCAGAAAATAGATTCAGCACACCAGTCAAGCAAGTACCTCAAAAAGAAAAAGATGAAAATGCTGATGTTTATTACATTTAAAAAATGAAAGTTACCCCATTTTATCAACTCTTATTTGCACATTTTTGTAACATTTTAACATATCTAAAATGGATATATGTTATAATTTCACTGGCATAAAATTTTCTTTGTGGTGTCTGAGATAATGTTGTCTTATAATTGATGGAGGAGTTACTATGAGAAATTTTAGAAATAGTTTTTGATTTTCTTACTTCATGGCTTGATGTTTCCCTCTTTCACTCTCTCTCTCTCTCTCTCCCTCTCTCTCTCCCTAAAATAAGGGTGAGCTTTTTTCCCCTAATTTTGTGATAATATACACAAGGAGATTTATCTCATTTTATGCTGGTCAGCTCAATAGTGCAATGTGGTGTGATTAATTGTCTGACTTATTTCAAAGTGCTTACAGAGCAAACCAACCATATGAATGAGAAGAATTTGGAATGTTTAAATATAATTTACATGATCATGGCAAGTAAATTTAAAGTGTCTTCAGATTTTTTTTTTTTTTTTGTATGAGAGGAATCAACATATGTGTTCACAGAGAGATCTGGGGCTTGCGGTTAGGAGAAGAAAGCTAATGTTAATGCAATATACAAAAATGATTCTTAGTAGAGCTTCTAAAACTGTTAACCTGCTGCCTCATAAGACAATGAAATGGACTTCTCTATGACCAGAAGTCTCTAGATAGACTTACTGACTACTTGTAAAGAAAAAAATATATATATATATATACAAGCAATTAGGCTTAAACTCATTGAAGACGAAATTGAATTCCCTACTGGAACTCTCAGAGTACAAAACAATGTCAGACCCATAATAGGCAGTCAGTGCTGACTGTAGAAGTGAAACAGCAGAAAAGCATTGAGAATTCAGATATCTTTTTTTATGTTGTCTTTCCCAAAATAAAACTTGATTATCTGTTAAAAAGCCATAAGCATCTCCTGGAATGTTTTTTTGGCTTTAGGTGGAAGAATGCCAGTTGCCTCCTTTGCTATGCTTCCCTCTGACGTTAGCCTTTCCCAGGAGTTCATGGTGACTTTTCCTTCTTCTTCTTCTTCTTCTTTTTTAGCTGAGATATAATTAATATCCCACAATTTATCTTTTTAGAGAGCAAAATTCAGTGGTTCTTAGTATATGTACAAAGTTCACAACCATCACTACAATTAAGTGTAGAACTTTTATTTTTTTCTAATCACTGGACAAAGAAATTTTGTACCCAACAGGAGTCACTCCCCATTCCTCCCACCCTTCCCAACCCATGGAAACTACTATTCTACTCTGCTTCTATGGATTTACCTCTTCTGACTGTTTCATATAAATGAAATCATATAACAAATGGCTTTTATTTCTGGCTTCTTTCACCTGCAATAGTGTCTTCAGAGTTTATCCATAGCATATATTAATACTTTATTACATTTTAGTGGATGAAAATATTCCATTATAGAAAATATGCTTTATTTTTATTGTATTTCAGACATTGTTCAAATCACTTTACTTAGGAGGAAGTTTACAGATTGTTTGACATGTTTCCTTATACGAGAAGTTCAGTTACAACTGATGAAGTTTGGAATTGGAATAACAATGAGCACATAGAACCCAAGCAAGCAAATAAGTGAAGCAATTATTAACTCAAAACTAATTTTTTTCAGAAATTAAAAATACTTATAGTATGCTACATGGCTGGGGTGTAATTGGCATTTATAATACTTAACCATAGTAAAGTGTTAAGTACCTTTCAAAAAAAATCAAGAAGAAGCAATATAGTACGCTATTTAGATATGGGGAGGTAAATACTAAAAGAGCCAAATAAAAAAAGTTAAATTTTGTTTAGATCATCATTAGTGTATAAACTATTATGGCTAAGTTTTATGGGAGGGAGGACAAGATGAAAAAAGTTATTTTAATTCTCAACATATTTTATCTATACCTAGAGTGCCCAATGGTATGTCTTAAGATAATAAATTATACATATATTCCCAACAGCTAAATGAGCACACTCAATCTTTTATCTCCTGGTAGATAAAAAGTCTAGGTGATGCTACTTAATTATGAGATGCTAATAAGATTTATTATGGGTTTTTAATTACATCAATGTTCCAAGTCATTACATAATAATCCCAGGATACTTTCTTAAATAATGCTGACCATATAAAGTAAAAAAAAAAAAAAAAATAGAAATAACATCATTCCTGAGAAAACCAGTATGATTTAACTAGATTAAAACACTAAGAAAGAGAAAGTATTAAAGCTCTATATCATAGTAAGAGAAAATTAACTATTAAAATAAAAAAGATGGCACAGATGAATGATCACTGGCTAAGATTTGGATTTCCCTGGACTACACAACTAGGTGTTAGGTTCAGTTCAATAATCAATGAACGGCTGTCATCAAAAAGTCTACAGATAAATGTTGGAGAGGGTATGAAGAAAAGGGAACCCTCCTACACTGTTGGTGGGAATGTAAGTTGGTACTGCCACAATAAAAAAGTTTGGAGGTTCCTTAAAAAACTAAAAATATGACTACCATATGATCCAGCAATTCTATTCCTGAGTATATATAAGGAAAAAATGAAAACACTAACTGAAAAAGATACATGCACCCCAATGTTCATAGGAGCACTATCTACAATTGTCAAGACATGGAAGCAACCCGAGTGCCCAACAGATGACTGGATTAGGAAGATGTGGTATACACACACACACACACACGTGTGTGCACGCACGCACACACACACACACAATGAAATATTACTCAGCCATAAAAAAGAATGAAATACTTCCATTTGCAGTAATGTGGATGGACCTAGAGAATATTATGCTTAATGAAATAAGTTGGACAGAGACAAATACTATATGATATCACTTATATGTGAAATCTAAAAAATAATACAAATGAATGTATATGCAAAATAGAAACCAACTTAGATACAGAAAACAAACTTGTGGTTATCAAAGGAGAGAGGGAACAGGGGAGCGACATTTTACCATATGCAAAATAGGTAAGCAACAAGGATATACTGCATAGTACAGGGAATTATGCCAATTATAATAACCTATAATGGAATATAATCTGCAAAAATATTGAATCACTATGCTGTATACCTGAAACTAACATAATACTGTAAATCAACTATACTTCAATTAAAAAAAATAATGTCACCCACACAGGTCTTGCAGATTTCTCCAGTCTGATATGGATTTGTTTTCTCTATCTGCACCACATAGATTATCATAAACAGAGGAAACTTTTGAAAGAATATCAGAATAAATTACAAAAATTCTGTGGTGTGAACCCAGGGCAAGGAAAACAGGAAATTAAAAATCCTAATTTAGATTCAATGTAGCAAAATTTTGAAACTCAGTTTTTATAAAAGTGTGATAATTTGTTTTATAATCACTGTAGTAAATCAAAGGTTTTCATCTGAGTTTATAATATCTAAAGTATTCGATGTAATCTGACTTATTAGATTTTTAATTTTATTTTGATGTTTGGAAAAATAAATTGAATACATCGTTAATCAATGTTTAAGTATTTAGTGAAAAAAATCATATTATACTGTTGAGTTTTGCTTTATTGATTGTATAAATCATCTGTTAATAATTAGAAGCCTGATGAATAATGTTTAAAATAATTATATAATGTTATAAAGAGCAATAAATTGTTTTTTTTTTTTAATTAAAATAGTTCTGTATGCCCCTCTTTGTGCACAAAGTTCTTTCTGATATTAAAGGAACTACCATTGTATTTTAAGCACTGAAAATGTAATAATGTCTTTTACAAATGATGCATTATTTTGGAACCATGGGGAAAGAAAAAGATCTTATGATAATTACTTCCCAGTTATGAGTTCACTCATAAGAATTTAAAGAAAATGCTTATTTAGTCTTTAAACACTATTTAGCAAATAATGGAATATCAATTTGACTGTGGGGAAAAGATAAAACTTTTTTCAGTGTAAATAAAAAGGTAAGGAACGCACTTCAAATAGGCAAATATGATTCACTTATTTTCTGCTTTATTTACAATCCAGAAATATTTACTTATCACCACTCAGTGTGGATCATTGTTATAGATTTTTGGAAAATAAAAATGAATAAAACATGTATGATTCCTATACAGTACTCATGGAACATAAAATCCAGTAGAAGAGACAAGCAAGCAAAGAGAAAAATATTTGTATAAAGTAATTGTAGTTGTTTTGAAAACCAGGAAGGAAACAAACAAAGTGCTAGGATAAATAACAGGTAGAACCTATTTTTGATAGGGACAGGGAGAAAATTTCCCTGATTTGACACTGAAGGTTATCCTTACCCAGTGGGAAGGAAAGGCAGATGTGGGAACTGGTCTGGTTGTAATGTCATTATATTATTACATGTAGTGGGCAAGGAGGAGTGGCAGAATGTGTAGTGAGGGGACTGAATGAAAACCAAATCACCAATATCCTTGTAGGTCAGGTTAAGCAATTAGCTATTATTCCATGTACAATGGTAAACCTGTGAGTGGTATTATTACCATTAATAACAGTAACAGTTAATGTTTCTTGAGAGCTTACTCTTACTATGTGTCAGATACCATCCTAAATCTGTTACATGTGCTGTCTCAGAAGTCTGCAAATAGCCCAGTGGTCAAATTCTGCCCTCCATCTATGTTTGTAAAGCCCCAGGTACGGCTCCCTGGAGATGGCACTGGAAGCCATGGAGACCTAGCTGGGTGTTACCCTCCACTCATTTCTTCTTGATCTGATTACTACCTGCCTCTTGGGGATGTGCTGTTAGCAACTGCCGTGCACGTGAAGTTGTGGAACCTCAGTCTTGGAGTCAGCCAGTAACTTTGCCTTGGGCCAGCTCCCAAGTGGGGAAGGCCAGGTCTCTGAGAGGTGGCCAGATGTGTGTGTCACTGGGAAAGAGTGAGAAGGACTGTGAGTTCTCCTGCACCCAGTCCTTGGATCTGTGGTTCTAACACCTCAGCATGTCTCCAGGTGAGGGCAACTGGGCACAGGATGTACCCCGGCCCGGACTACCCCCTCTAGGCCTGCAGAGCATGTGGGCACAAGTGTCCTCTCCTTGTCCAAGCAACTTTGTAATATCCTTGTTTTTGCCTCTTGGTCCAAGAAAGCTGAACTATTTATGAATTGGCTGTTTACTTTCCTACTCTCCCCATAATACTCATATCCTCATCTCACAGATGTAGACTTGAAGTTCAGCAAGGCCTCTTGACTCCAGAGCCTGAGGCTGATAGGGGAGGCTGCTGTAGGATTCCAGAAAGCAGACAAGCAAGGCCTGGATGAGGTCCAAAGCAGTGGAGGTGGAGTAAAGGAAGAGATTGGAAGTATATTTCAAAAGCAAAATTGGCAAAATTGGCAAAGCTTACGTTTGGATCTCATGTTAGGGTGAGCTAAAGGTAGACGTGCTGATTGTGAAGTTTCTTCTTTTAATCAGGATAGTAGTATAATTGGAAGATGGGGGCAAATTGGAGATAAGAAAAGGGGTAAGGAGGAAGAGTGGGTATCATGAGTTTTTGTCCTGATGAATGGGAGATGTCTGTGAGACTCCCAAGAGGATCTGTGAATAGGAAGTGGGTAAAATGTTCTAGAGCTTATAGTAACTCAACAGAGCATTCAACTTACATGTGGAAGGGAAGCTGAGTGCTTTTGTGTTTTGCTTTGTTTTTCTCTCTACTTTCCTTTCTCTCTTTGCTTTTAACAGGAAAAAGACTAAGTTAGAACTGAAAAGCAAGTCATGGTTACCCCCACAACCAGCACGGGAGGAGCCAAAGGGGGTAGACTGAGAAGAACTGAATATTCACTTCATGAAAGAAGAATACAGTTCATCTGACAATTGCATACTGTGTGGTTAAGTTACAGAATCTGAAGCACTTTATATTTATTTCAAAATTCAAGTTGGCACTTTGTGGTTCTTTATATATGAGTTTGTCTAGGTGCTACATCCCAATTCATATGACTATATATTTTATTTCTGCTGGTTAACATATTTCTACTGCCTTGGACTTGTAAAATATTTGGCAGTATAAAACAGCTTTAAAAACCAAAATGAAAGGTAATGTTAGTAAGTTAACTTAATGTAAGACAAAATTAGTTGCCGTAACTTGAGCATGGGGCATTCAACCTACCCTTCACTTTGTTCTATGAAATTATCTGGCTATATAGGTTTAACTTAGCTTTTGAAAGATAAATAGAGGATCTTTCATTGAGTTCTTTGATATCATAGCATGCTTTATGTGTTTCACTCATTCCTTTTGAGACATCCAAAAGGTATGTAAGAGCCAATCATGTTTACTCTGAAACCAACAGTTCTGCTGAGTATATCCTCGTTGTTATCTAAAGGTCAAAAGAGAAACATGTTAACAAATTAGAACCTGATAAGAAATTGGATAAAATAGATTTATCTTAAAATCCTTTTTTCTACTTTAAAATGTTTAGAGCAGTTAGATATTTTAATTATATCAGAAATCTCTTCCATCTTCTATACGAAAAGATACTAAAATCTTCATACTTCAGTATGTTGCAAAGGATGCATACATTAGCATAACAGATGTCAAAGAAGTTTTGGGAAACGATTAGAATCTCGCGCTCAAAATATGTGAAATCAAGAAGAAATCTGTTAGAGACAAACCAGCAGTAACTGAACAAGCAAAAGGATAAAGTTAGTTATGTTTTTGAGTGTCATGAAGGAAACAATGACATTAATGGGACGAGACAGAACTTTTCACTTTTTTCCACTCTCTTCAAACATTGGAATAGTTCTTTGATGCAGAGAAAGGCCCAGGGTTATATGGTGAGTTTGGTGGGGGATGGGAAATAGTAAGTTCTGTGGGGGGTTTACATTCTGCTGTTTAGAACTTTTGATGCTTTGCCTCTGAAGCCTCCAGAAGTTTCCTCTGTCTCCTGATATCACCTAGAAAGAAACTGAAACTGAATATATTTGGTATCCTTGCTTTGGTAAGAGTTAATATTTCTAATTCCTGTTTGGTTAAGGACTGCCTTCAAACTAAAGAAAAACGTCTGCCATATTTGAAAGGCAATTTGTAAAAGCTGAAATCTTATAAAAATAGAATCATAAAATAAATTATTAAACTAATTTCTTACAGATAAAGAGTATAAAGGGCAAAGAGAGACAGAGGGTAGTAGGGAATACAAAATAAGGGAGAAGAAAAATCTCAAACCTAGTTACTTGTTCTGTTATATGACAGTTGAAACTTATGAGTTCTCTAAATCAATATTACAGGAGATTAGAGAATCCCAATCCCATTTGTGTAAAAATAAATTATATACTTAAATTGTACAGCAAGCACTACATATTTTCCACAGGGGGGACTTTCCATATTGCAACTCTGTGATACTAGCCTGTTAAATAACTCATAATAAAAAATATAAACATAGGGGCTTCCCTGGTGGCGCAGTGGTTGAGAGTCTGCCTGCCAATGCCGGGGACACGGGTTCGAGCCCTGGTCTGGGAAGATCCCACATGCCGCGGAGCGACTAGGCCCGTGAGCCACACTTGCTGAGCCTTCGCTCCGCAACAAGAGAGGCCGTGATAGTGAGAGGCCCGCGCACAGCGATGAAGAGTGGCTCCCACTTGCTGCAACTAGAGAAAGCCCTCGCACAGAAACAAGGACCCAACACAGCCATAAATAAATAAATAAATAAAATTAATTTAAAATATATATATATGTATATAAACATAAAGAAAAAATAAACTGTATGGCAAACTGAAAGCATAATATAATTAAATATTTGCATTGATCTCCTGTTATTCAAATTCAGTATTGCTTTCCACTTCCTCATGTGTAAACATTTTTACCAAAATCTATTTTGAGTAGTTTTAATATAATCCTGTGGTTATCAATTTTTGCTATTTTTATTTAACACTTCCTCTCTTTTTCTTCATTGTTAATAGCATACTATATACATTTAATAAACATTCAAAAAACAGTCATATTTGGAAATAGAAAATCATCTATACTTTAATCTTAATACTAATTTTAGTAAAGTTTTCACTTGCATTTGCCTAATATATTATATACGTGTGTGTGTGTGTGTGTGTGTGTGTGTATCCTTGTGTTTCAGAAAACACAAACTTCTACCCCAAATACCTCTTAGGTACTTAAAGTAAATTAATTTGGGAAAATTAATGATTTAAAAATATAAACAGATAAAGATACATTTTGCTACATTATCTGGGATATTAATATCTCAGTTACAGAAAAGAATGTTTCAGAAATGAATTATGATTAATAAAAAAAGAGAGACTTTAATCCATTTGAGGAAAACCCTGGCCATCTTGATTTAAAAAAGTCAGACTGCCTTACTATTGGAAAGCTAGGACAAAGGACTTCTTATAAAATAAAACTTGATTGGATATTGGAGGCTGAATAGAATTACCTCATCTGAGGAAACTCCACAAGATATATATCAGCTAAAATCTATGTACTGCATGGACCTGCTGGCTCTCAGTTTAAGTAGGATTTCCATTATTATTATTACTAATTGTCTTATTTTTAGCTTAAAAATCCCTTTATAATCTATACACTGTCACTAATATATTTTATGTCCAGCCCTAATTATTGCACATACATGAAAATAATGATGTTGCATTACTTAAATTATAGTTTGTATTTCAGACACTGCAGCAAGTATGTTGAGTCCTTTTTAAAATTAATATTAGTGAAGTTTTAAAGTACATAATCCTTGGTTGACTATTATATGAATTATAGTAGTCTATGGGGCTAAAGGTATATTAAATTCCTGTTGGGTTAAAAGCCATAATACGCTTTGTGAGATTCTCTAAGAGTAAATAGTTAGTAATCAATTATTTGACCTCATTTACTAGAATGTTATTGAAACTATACATTTTTAAGTCTAGGATTATTTTAATGAACACAAGTAAGTTTTAATGCATTTTGCTTAAAAAAATTAGTCAGGTAAGCTATAGCATTTTTTATTGTTTTTATTTCTTGAATTTGGATGGCATTAAAGTGTTGCTCTATGAAAATTTTAATCTATAGTTTTTGGTACATGAAGATTAGGCTAGACTATACATAGATTAGACTATGTATTAAAAGTGAATGTTTTTAATAGCCTGACTGCATTACATGACCAGAAAAAATTTAAATGCATTAAACCTGCAGGTATGCTATAAATCTATTTAAGTTCTTAAGAAAATTAAAATTAAAATTTTAGAGAAGGCTTGTAATAGTACATTAATATCAAGGGAATTTCTATTAAACCAAAAAATTGTCTCCTTCAAATATAAAAAAATAAGTAATATGCTATGATTTTGAAGAATTACATATATTTTAAAAATAAGAATTGGACTTTTGTGTCAAATAATAGAAGTCATAACGTCCTCCTCTTCCCCATACCTTAAAAAGAAGAGGAAAAAAATAGAAAATATAATAAAAATCCAGATAGACACACACTAGTAGCAACTAAAGAAGAAAAGGGGAAGAGCATGCCATAATCCTTGAAATATAGATATACATGGATTAATGAGAACTGTGTACACAGTATAGTGAGGCTTCTGAAAGTGGCCCACCCCTCAAAAAGCATACTTTTGAGTCTCAATATCCATAAAATTCTTATTGATGCCCCTGAAACTGGAGAGAGGTCATCAGATATTGCATTTTCCTCCTATACTAGGGAGTCAAGTGAAGTTAGGGTGAACAGTAGTGAAAATAATGGCTGTGGAGAAAGGAATGAAAACAGGAATTGGAAAGCAAAGCGACTCACTCTGACACAAGTAAATTTTCCTGTCATACACACTGACTTTGTAACGTATCTTATGCCTCTAAGCATGTCCACTTCGGATTGGGTTACACTGTCAGAATACACGGAGGGAATGAAGCAAACCTGAGAAGTAAAAGCAGAAAATCTTCTCAAACACTGAGCGCTGCCTCAGTGAGCGCTAACTTCTCTTAGACTACATACAAATAATGGGCAGAAAAGACTGTATCTTATCTGGAGACACAAAATGGTTTTCACTGTGGTAGGAAAGAGGTAAAGCAATCTTTAACAGCCTAAAAATGAATTGGAAAGTCCCCAAGAGGCCAGAATATGAGAAAGATGAAAAAGGTACAGAAATTGAGGAAATACACTTTGGAAGGGAAAACCAAAATGAAAACCAAATAAAAACAAAAAGGAGGCATAGTAAGAAGGAGATGAAGAACCCAGGTTTAGTAGTAAGCTTAACCCAAGACACAGAAGGAAGTCTGTCCGAGTGCTTTAAGGAATAAAGAAATTTACTAGGCATGCTAATTCAATAAAATCAGAGCCCAAATTAAAAAAAAGAGAATTAGAAAATGTAAGGAAAAATTATTGAAGAGTAAAACATCAGAAATGAACTCATAAATAAATTGGTAGTACCAAGGGATAAAGGAGAAAGAGAATTACTGACATAGAGAAAAGGCTTAAGATAATTGGGGAGGATCACAAATGGAAAAAAAAAAAAAAAAAGCAGTGAGACAGAAAGACATTCAAAATAAGGATGATTCATTTTCTTGAAAAATAAATCTCAAAAACTAAAAATAAAAAGATTATTTATCACAATAATAAACCAAAATTTCTCCCCCGCAAAAGACCAGAAATGCTACTTTGGTATATAGAGCACTTTGGTTTCTAGATAACATCGCGGTGACTTTTAGTTAAATAGATCTTCAAGGATATGGAAAGAATACTTCAGACTACAGGGCAGAAGGCGGCAAGTCGCTTATAAGGGTGGGGGTTTCATACTAACGTCAGACTTTTTAACAGTAACATCAATGCCAAGATTACAAAGTTTAAAGGAAAGAATATGAGCCAAAAGGTACAGTTATTTTCAAATCAATTGTGGACTACAAAACTCCAATTTCTTGAACAAATATTATTGATGATTAACTGTATCCAGTTAAGAAAGTTAATCATAATAAATACTCTCCAAAATAGGAAAATCATGATCACAAAAGCAGATACATTCAAATATAGAACAAATATTTTAATATTTAGGGTTTAATAGTTAAGGAATAAATTGTAAAGTAATAAACTTTAGCAGATTAAAGTAGTAGTCTATATATCAAATATTAGAATGTAGGAGAAAATGAGAGTGCTAATGACTTCCTCCTTTATAGCAAAGACTCAATAAAAATAGTTTAAGAAGACATGTAGTCACAAAATAACAGTATGTCCAACCTGTTAGTGGCTTTCATCATATCCTTGTTTAATCTTAAAAATCTTTAAGGAAATAATATATTCGGGGTAAAATAATATAATTCCTTAAATTTAGTATCTTTTCATGTTCACCTCTATGTCATTTTTTTCTGGTAATTCAAGTAAAATTTTTATTGCATAAAATAACATGTTTATTTGTTTATCATGTTCGGGGAACTATGTGGAAAGATTTCCGTCTAAAAATCATTATGCATGTAATTGAAAATGATATGCTGTATGATTTTCATTACCTTTTCTGTACTTACTAATATTACAAGTTTTTTCAATAGTTTTGACATTAAACAAAACTATGTGTACTTATTATTTCTATACTAATTATATGGTAATAATGCTATGATTTTAAAAGTTAGTAACTGAAAAGAGTGAATAAAATTCAAATCCATCCTGGTGAATAACATATGTCCAAATCTGGAGAACATAAGTCCCACATTCATATATGAATAATAAAGTTTACAATGTCAGCTGTGATTAAATAAAAGACATGAACACAGGGCAAACTGAATATTGCTTCCCCTATGGAAACATGTAGTTAAAAATTGGATAATTTAACTTAAGTACTTAAGTGTCAACAATGCTGTAAGGAACTAATGCCTGTGTGAGCCAATGCCTCTGAAAACATAAGGATAGAAACTATGTACATAAATACCTTGACGAATGTAATATTCTCTCCTAAATGGGCCTGAGACATTAAACTTAACTTTTAGATTATTACATCCAAGTTGATAATGTTCTTCCTGGTCTTTCCATTGATTTGTTCAGGATAATGTCTAAAAATTGACTTTTTCTAGCCCTAGATATTTAAAATAGTGACCAGCTAACCAGTAAGACCCAGGAGTACTAAATAAGCCCAGGGAAAAGAGGCAGAAAGACAATGGAATTGTGAAAGCAAAAGTCACTGGAGGATTTCATCTACAAGCACAATTAAAGCATTTTGTACTTTTAATCCTTTCATTTTCTTCGTGGTTATACACTTATTCTGTAACTATATGTTCTACGAAAACTACATGGAGCAAATCCCATGGAAGGGGGACAATAGGAAGAAGCGTAAGCTGGAATAGCAGCATCACAGCCACAGTGTTAGAATGTCAATGACCACTGTTCATTCTTCACAATAACATGAAATGCGAATGAAACCAGGGTATCACTCTCTTCACAGGCTATTGAATCCACTCAAATAAATGCAAATAAGGGCATATGAAAACCTGGTTTACATGAACAAATTGATGAGAAATGAAATTGTAAATCCACAGACCCTCTCTGCTTTGTGCCCTCTCATCCACCTCCTCTACCTTCTCCTCCTTAGCCAAAGTCAGGGCACCCTGGCCATTGTCAAGGTCTCTAGTGACACATCCCACAGAGTGCTACTCTCTCTTACTAAATCTAACAAGAGTATTTCCTTCATCCTGGAGATGAATTGGTCAAGTTTCTAGGTCTGTAGATTGTTGGGCAAAATGATCCTGAAGGACTTCATATTTTTTTCTTTAAAAACATGTCTCAGTAGCTCACTGCAGGCTGTCCTTTGGCATCAGTGACCTGCTTAGAGCCAATAAAGTCACAGAGTATAATTCTGTGTGTGGGATCTTTGATGAATTTTGGTCCCGTCACTGCAGAACAGTAAGCAGTAGCCAGGAAATTGCCTCCCTGGCTTTGTTAAAGCCTCTTTGTTGGATCTCTAATTTGAGCCCTTCTCCATTCCAAGGAGCACCTTGACTGTATCTCCCTGTGAGACTGCAGTGCATTGGCTGTGCACCAAGTCTGGGGTGGGGGTGGGAGACAGCTATCCCTTGTGAGGCCCTCCAGGTAAAACCTTTGTAATTGCCTATGATTATGCCTGAAAGATCACAAATAGGTTCTGACCAGGAGCTATGCTCCTCAACCATTATTTGAATTGTTCATAGCACACACATTTAATTTTCTTTAATTGAGATACCTCCAGTATCTCAATTTACACAGAGTAAATAGTGTGTTGATTTTACTGCACTGTTCAATTATTTTTTGCATATAAATATCATGTAATCACTGCCCAGATCAAGATTTAGAACATTTATGGCACCCATGACAGTTTCTTTTTTTTTATTTGAACTATAGTTGATTTTCAATATTGTAAATTGTAATTTATAGGTGTACCACAAAGTGATTCAGTTTTTTATGTATATGTACATATATATATATATATATATATATATTTTTTTTTTTTTTTTTTTTTTTAGATGATTTTCCATTACAAGATACTGAATATTGTTCCTTGTGTTATACGGTAAGTCCTTGTTGGTTATCTATTTTATATATAGTAGTGTGTATCTATTAATCCCATACTCCTAGTTTATCCCTTCCCACCTCCCTTTCCCTTTTGGTAACCATAAGTTTGTTTTCATGCCCATGACAGGTTATGATTCTTCTCAGACGAAACCCTTGGAGGTACCCAGTATTCTCACTGCTATCACCTCAGGGTAGTTTGCTTGTTTGTGTTTTTGTTTTATTGTCATAAAAATGGATAATAAAGTATGTTCTCTTTTGCAACTAACTTCCTTCATTCAGCACACTGTCTTTGAAATGTACCCATGTTGTTGCAGTTTATTTTTTTTATTATAGGATAGTAAAACAGGGCATGAAAATAGCACATTTTATCTGTTCATTCTACTGTTGTTGAGCACTTGATAGTTTTCAATCTGTGGCTATGTGAATGAAACTGCTATGAACATATTCAGGGCATACATGAGTGTAGTCATAACTGTCATTTGGAAGATGTAGGCACTCATTTCTCTTATGTACATGCAAAGAAGTAGGACTGCTGAAGTGTAGAGCAAGTACATATTTCATTTTAGGAGATACTGCCAAACAGTCCTTGAAAGTAGTTTCACTCCTGCCTGCAGTGTATGAGCAAATGCGTTCTACATCTTTGAAAATCCTTGTCACTCTTTTTTATTCTGAGGCATTTGATAGATGTGTATGATATCTTTTTGTGGATATAATTTGCATTTCCATGATGAGTGATTTTATATGATTATTGGCCTTTTGGATATTCTCTTTTATGAAGTCCCTGTTCACATCTTTTACACAACTTATATTGCATTGTCAGTCTTTTCCTTAGATTTGTAAGCATTCTTCATATAATATGGAACCAAAAATGAGGTTCTATCTGTCATCTCTGGAACTGATAGAACATGAAGACTAAAAGAAATATATCAAGTGTTTATGGAGTGGGCAAACTGAATGACTCTGAGAAGATCACCAGTGATCTAAGCACCTTGTTCATACTCACCTATAACCTTCACTTCAGCTGAGTAGAAGCTAAGTGAAATGGTATTGCCATAGCAGAGTCTGAATGTGGGACCTGTGCTCATTAGATAGAGTGCAGAAACTGCAAAGCCAGCAGAAAGCACGGAGCATTAAATCATTTTGTCATTTAATAGAGCTACTCAATGGGACAGTTCCCTTCTCCAGCATAGATACTTTCGCTCTAATTTCCCAGAGGCAACTGGAACTTGAAACTAACAAGGACATCCTGAATTTCAGAGTAACAGACTGAAGGTGAAGGTGGATAATGGTGCACTTTTAGAAGAGTTTGACTACTGGGGTTTAACAGTGCCTAAGTGGGAGCTATTTGACATGGTAAAAACAAAAACAAAAACCCAGCCTGGGGCTTCCCTGGTGGCGCAGTGGTTGAGAGTCTGCCTGCCAATGCAGGGGACACGGGTTCGAGCCCTGGTCTGGGAGGATCCCGCGTGCCGCGGAGCAGCTGGGCCCGTGAGCCACAACTACTGAGCCTGCGCGTCTGGAGCCTGTGCTCCGCAACAGGAGGGGCCGCGATAGTGAGAGGCCCGCGCACCGCGATGAAGAGTGGTCCCCACTTGCCGCAATTGGAGAAAGCCCTCGCACAGAAACGAGGACCCAACACAGCCATAAATAAGTAAATAAATAAATTAATTAATTAATTAAAAAAAGAGTTCCCTGTGCTATACAGTAGGTCCTTATTAGTTAAAAAAAAAAAAAAAAAAAAAACCCAGCCTGCCGCTGGAAAAGATGGCCACGTGGGTTAACTGCCAAGCCAGCCTCCTAATAATGGTAGTTGGGTTAATTAGATAGGAGAGAAAGTTCCCACCTAATTTCAGAAAGCCAAAACAAAGAGAAAAATGCTGCAAAAAACAAATAAACCAAGTCATTTGGCTATTGCCAGCTACATCACAATTTAACTGTTATGGTGATAGAAAGCTGATAAAATGCGAAAAAAAATTTCAATAAGCAGTATAAATGTTGGAAAAATAGAGACAGAATTGTCAATTGAAGATGCTACTGTATACTTGAAACTTAAAAGAGGCTAAAATAATATATGTGTGTGCATATGCACATGTCTCTATACATGTATTATAACTATATAATACTATGATTTATTAAAGTTTCTGGATATATACATATATATCCTGTATGATAATTTAAACATTACTAATATAAATGGAGAGAAATTTCATTTATAATGAGGGCAATAACTGACAACAAATAAAATTAATTTTAAATTAATATACAATATTTTAATGAGTAAAGCAAATCATTTTGTTTAAAGAACATACTGAATAAATGGAGAAACTGTGTCCACAGTAATTCTAAATTACTATGTAATTGTAATGCAATTTCATTTAGAATTCCAATGTATTGAGTTTTGTTACTAATTTTGTTTTATAATTTTACTTGGAAAAGCATTTTTTAAATATTTATTGAAGAACATTTGTGATAAAATTATAAGGTCTATTTGATAGAAAAATATAGTGGTAGAAGATTTTCCCTATGAGATAGTAAAGCTTACAATAACGTTACCATATTTAGAAAAGATAGCTTTGATCTTAGAATAAACAAGTAAATTAATGGAAAATAATAGAGAGAACAAAAGTATATCCAAGAATATATAGGAACTCAATATTTAATAAAGGTAGCATTTAAACTCAGTGGTAAATGGATGGGGTTATTTAATAAATGGTTTGGTGATATTAGAAGATTCTAGGAGGAAAAAATTGACATCAGACATGATTTACCATGAATAAATTCAAGTTTTATTGAAAATCTTAAATTAGGATAATTATCTCAATATTAAAAGTAAATAGAAAGACTTTGCTTGTATAAATTGCAGGTGTAGAAAACCATTCTATGCTAGAATGAAAACCAAGAAGCCATAAAGATAAAACACTTGACTATGTTAAAATGTTTAAAATATGTGTAGTACAAAAATTATCATAAAGTGTCAAAATGACAAATAATGAAATGAGAAATATTTGTAAATCCATATTCTAAAGTTGTCTGACTTCTCAGCATGCTCCTACATTCTCTTCAAAACTACTTGATACTCAGTCAAGCAAAAGTAGAAGCTCACATTTGGCCTTTGAATGTAGGTAAGAAACAAAATTTCTAAAATAATACTTTTGAAAGGAGAAGACATTGAAATATTTTGAGCAGATAATAAAATTAGGACACGGTATCGTGAAGTAGCTCTAGCTGCTACTAGATTTAAAGGAGGCAAGAAAGAGATGTGGGAGATCAATAGTTAGATTATTGACATAATCCTGATATAATGATGATTGTGGTTAGACTTTTCAGAGTGTGTATACATAGTTGCACAGGTTGTTCACTATTCAACCAGAATTGTTGTTGCCATACAAACTTCAAAAAAACAGAGTGCCACTGTGATTTGGTGATGGCAGTGTGTATGAAGACAATGAAGATGATAAATAGATGATAAACATATGTTATAGACATACATACATACACATTATCTATTTATCTATATCTATCTATAATATTTAGAAGGTAAAAACAAGTCATATTAAGAGAATGAAATGGATATGGTGTGATTAATGAGTAGAGTGAATAAAAGTCATTGCTCAGTATTCCAGCATGTGCAACTAGCTGAGCAATTTCTTCAATTATTTTCTAAACATTAATGGATTTTGAAATTCTAATTCAAATCTGATTTTCATCTACAAGCACTAGATATATAATGGTAACTACTTATCCAAAATCTCCATTTTACCATTTCAAAGACGTATTCAATATAATATATCTAGGAGAGATATGACCATCCCTCTATGTTCAATCTACAGTTTTATCACCATTTCAATGACTATCACATTATTCTGTTAAATTGTTGACTAAAAAATATTCTCTCTCTATATATACATAATGAGTCTTCCATCAATAGTTCTCTGCAATTCTTGCCCTTCTGCTTGAATTGCTGCTGCTACTCACAATCCTTGTTCATTAAACCTTCTTAGCCTAGATTTTCAATTCATCCTTTAGGGTTTCTTCTAATGCTTCTTATACTAAACATGAGTTCCTCTGAGCCTCTAGTTTGGTTTCTTTTGTTCTCTCCAGTACATTCTTACAGAGGTATTTTATTAAGAACCTCATCTCAATGAATATTGAAACTTCAATAAGTGCTACTATTTGTTATTTGTATTTCCTTCTTGACTAATATTCATGAAATCAAGAGCAACTTACCTTCACTTACCATTCTATTCTCAAAACCTAGCAATAAACCAATAAATATTTATTGAATGAGTGAATTAATGTATAATAGTATTTACTGAAATGGGGAAAGACCAATAAACTTTCACTATCAGAAAAAGTCTGATAGTTAAAGATGAGTAGGATTAGGAAAATGGGCCAATATTAGAAATTTTAGTCTTCAGAAGTCTATGACATCTATCCATATTGAAGATGTCAAATAGGCTGCTGTCTATAAGCATTGTCAGTGGAAAAAAATGTTTGGGCTGAACACATGAATCTGGTAGTTATCTTTCTACAGATAAATGTAGTGCTTAGAGATGTGATTCAGTGTGTCTGAACAAGCTAACAACAGCATGTAGCAAGAAAAGATTTAGGTCTTTATACAAGCTCTGAAGGATTTTAACTTTCATATGTTGATGTGGTATGCTTGGCTTCAAGGGTAGTGTGTGATTGGTGGTATTAGGGGAGAAATCCAGATCTTGAACGCAGAGCATCTTCAGAATAACCAAATTTTTATAGAAAACCAAAAGGGAATGTATTTTTTTTTCTGTCAATTACACTACATTTTTTAGTATAACAAAGAATTGTAGGAATTTTGATAGTTGGTAAAGATAGCAAATCTATGGAATTCAGAAGCACAGAAAATCCTCTACACATATGAAAATGTTTTTTTGCTTGTTTGTTTTGTTTTCTGTTTTTCCTATTAAGCCTCAGGAGTTTTTAAGAATATCTAATGCATGTAATTAAGGTAGCCAACACCCGTTGCCTATGATATTTATGTCATGAATTGTGTTCATATCTACTCTTGTGTGCCTACTTCCATATTCCAAATTTAGAGAGGCTGTGTTAATAGTCTACCCCCAAAATCTCACTGGTACAGGTAAACATATAGACAAACATGGAATGATATAATACTGTATAGGTGGCACATAAATTACTTTTAACTCTAATATAAAAGTTAAATGACAAAGTACTAAGAATAATTACAACCACGAAAATGTGTTAATGGATAAACAATATAAAAAGTAAACTCTGACAAAGGTATGTCTGGGGGACAAATAAAAGTGTAGAGTTGTCATCAGCTTAAGATAGACTGTTACAACTCTTAAGAGGTTCAATGCAAGCCTCTTGGTAACCACAAAGATAAAACCTATCATAGAGGGCTTCCCTGGTGGCACAGTGGTTAAGAATCTGCCTGCCAATGCAGGGGACACGGGTTCGAGCCCTGGTCTGGGAGGATCCCACGTGCCGCAGAGCAACTAGGCCCATGCGCCACAACTACTGAGCCTGTGCTCTAGAGCCCACGAGCCACAACTACTGAAGCCCACGCGCCTAGAGCCTGTGCTCCACAACGAGAAAAGCCACTGCAATGAGAACCTTGTGCACCACAACGAAGAGTAGCCCTGCTCGCCGCAACTAGAGAAAGCCCACGTGCAGCAACGAAGACCCAACACAGCCAAAAATAAAATAATTTATAAAAAAAAAAAACCTATCATAGATACTAATATACAAAGAGAAAAGAATCAAAGCATACCACAACAAAATATCGTAAAACCACAAAGAAAGATAGCAAGAGAGGAAGAGAGAATAAAAAGAGAACTACAAAACAGACAGAAAACAATGCATAAAATAGGAATAGAAAGTCTTTACCTATCAATAATTACTTTTAATGTAAATGGATGAAACATCATTCCAAAGACAACAGCAATGTGGCTGAATAAGGCATCCCTCATCACATCTCTCCTCAGCAACAACAATTTGGTATCCATTCATGGACAAAAGTACCTTTGTGGGATCCATCACCATACTTCAAGAGACCCTTATATATCATGCCTAAGAGTTAATTTACCTGTCATATAAGTAGCTCCTACAAGTTAATAACCAGAACTGTACCAAACCTGAACAGAAAAGTAGTAAACAACATACATAGGGAGTTCACAGAAGAAGAAATAAAAGTATTAATAGATAAAGTCCACTTGCTATTTATATGGCATAATTCAGAGTGCGCCAAACCCTCACCTTTTGGCAATTTATCCTGGGAGATAATGTCTTTTCTCTTTGTGATTCAAATTTCTTTTAGTTGTGGATTTTCTACTGGAATTATATCAATAAATGTCTTCCCCCGTTCAAGTTGTTCATTTTGCCCCCTTACGTGCACACATTATGAATATACTAGAGTTGTATACATCTTTCTATCATCTATCTACATACAGTGATGTACCTATATAATTCTCTTTATAATAATTTTTTAAACTCTGTTCATTTTCACTTTTTTGTCCTAGTTTTCTCAAGCCAGTAGTCTATGTCCTTAATATTTTTGGCACTATTTTCCTTTTTAATTGTTTAGAATGTGATAATTTAATTTTCTTTTTTAATTTCTCTCGAGTTCTTCTAACCTATAACCTCAACTTCAGATGCTTTGATAGGTCTTCCTTAGCTTTTGTATATCTCATTTAAGCTTTTGGGAACATTTTGGGGGGGCAAGTATTTTTATATTCCATTTTTGGTTTCTATTTCTTTCTTCTTATGTTCTTATAGTTTTTTTTTAATATCTTGTGCAAGTTCCTTTTTAACTATAAAACATTGTTTAATGATATGAGTTCTTTTCTAACCAGCTGTTTGCAGGAAATATGTGTGGATGTGTGGAGGTGTTATTCAAGGCAGAAAATTTCACGTGTTCAAATGATTTATTTTAGCTCTTTACTTTCTCTAAGCTAAGATGGTTTGCCAACTGCAAATATGTTCCCAATTAGAGATTCCCTAAATAACAGGCTTGCAAGAATTTGTGTATTTCCACATTCACCTGCACTATCCCTAACTCTTCTGTGTTGTATCAAAAAGGAGTTCATGGAAACTGTCACCACCAGCCCCTACAAGTCATTGTTCTTGTCTTAAAGAAGGTCGTTTGTTTGTTTATTGTCTCTCTTAGTATGTGCCACTTATTTTGAAGAATTATTCTCTTCAGGCTTAGTCTGAGAATTGTTCTTGAAATAATGCTCTTTAGGCATCTTTCCAAGACCTTATTGGGCATCAACTGAATTGTGTAGCTCTTCCTCATATGTAATGGTGGGGGGGTCTCCTGCTTATGCTGAAGCTCAAGTTTTCATTTCCTTTTCTGGTTGCCATTGCACCATTTATTTGATTTATGTGATTCAAAAGAGTCATGGTTTTTGTCCCATTTATAACATAAAATCTTTTTTTTTATTCGATGTTTTTTTTTTTTAACATGTTTATTGGAATATAATTGCTTTACAATGGTGTGTTAGTTTCTGCTGTATAACAAAGTGAATCAGCTATACATATACATATATCCCCATATCTCCTCCCTCTTGTGTCTCCCTCCCACCCTCCCTATCCCACCCCTCTAGGTGGTCAAAAAGCACCGAGCTGATCTCCCTGTGCTATGCAGCTGCTTCCCACTAGCTATCTATTTTACATTTGGTAGTGTATATATGTCCATGCCACTCTCTCACTTCTTCCCAGCTTACCCTTCCCCCTCCCTGTGTCCTCAAGTCCATTCTCTACCTCTGCATCTTTATTCCTGTCCTGCCCCTAGGTTCTTCAGAACCAATAAAATCTTTTTTAATGTTTATCGCAGGGCTCATACCTACAGTGCAGGGCTTATTCCACTTCACTGAGGTGCCTAACACTATGTTACCAGAGATATGTTTCAGGGCAATTTTATATATGGCATTCAAATTATTTTTTTACGTACTACAGGAACCCTGGTATAGTTAAAAAGAAGGTCATATTTATTTTAATTTTATTGACCTTGAAACATCATTTTCAAATTGTAAAATTTAGAGGCTTTTATACTTGGTGCATCTTAAACTTTATGCTGTCTGATGGTTGTATACATGCTTTGCTGATTATTAAATCTGATAAAGAAAGCGATCTCAATTACTTTACTCTTACAGAACTATGCAATCTGCTTTAAAATGATACACTTCAGAGAGTGCTCTGAGGAATCCATTGTGATAAAAATATGAATTGACCATATAATACACATCTTCACCATAGCCTCATTTGAGAATCTAATAAAAGCTATAGATATTCTACCCACAGGTGAAATTAAATGTATAAATCACATATACACAGAACTATTTTACTTCTGAATTCATATGATTTGCAAACTTCCTGAATACTAACCATGGGCAAGGAATTTTTGTATCTAAGATTACGATCTCTTTAGAATAAAATATAAAATGTATAAACAGGTTCAAAATTAAGTATCTTTCTTAGTGACGTTGGAATCTAACAGTTGGCCTCTAATTTAACTCTGGTTTTATGGCTGAAATTAAGTTGGATCCACCCTGTATATCTGTTTCCATTCATGGCTTTCAACTAAATTAAATGGCCTTGCCTTACTTTTAATAAGGTGAAATAATTTTAAATGTCAGACAATGTCATTTTTGATAGTTACCATAAAATGGGATAGTTGCCAAGCAATCTATATTTTTGGCCAAATATCTGTGTTAAAGTCATTAGTAAATATCACAGATGAAAAATTTTGTCTAGGAAAAATAACTCTTTTAAGATATAATTAAGTTTCAGAAAACAAAGTTAGGAATATAATTGTGTTCAAGCATTTAAAATTAAAAGTAAAGTAAATGTATCCTATTTTAATTCAAACTGCTCTTTTATTTACTTAATATTCATGCTCATATTACTTTAATTTATTGAATAATTGTCTCATTATTATAATAGGATCTGTACCACTCCCTCTAATCTTTATACAAAAGTACTTTTTATATATTACTTCTTAATGTATTATACAGAATTTGGGTTTGAGAGCTGTTAATTTATCTATGATAGCTCTAGGCTAAACATTATATTTTTTTCACCATCCAGACAGTTCTTTTTTTTTCTGAACAGGAATACAGTTGAGACATTATTTTATTTCCTTCCAAAGTCTGGGATAAATAAAAACTAATAGATCAATCAATCATTCAAACAAACATTAAATAACATATGTCTTGTGCCTAAGGGTGAGGTCCACAAAATCATAATCTAGCATAAGACCATTCAGTCTTCAAGTAGTGTAAGTTTTTGTTCTTAGTGAACATATATGCATATGGCTATATATGTACTTGTGCACATAAGGGCTTGGCCTACAGCCCATATCTCCGAACTTGTATTTGTACTTTTTTTTTTTAGTGTTTTATTTTTACTTAATTTCACCCAAATAAAACTTGCATATTAGTACAAAGTATCTCCATGTACCCTTCACACAGAATCACTAAATGTTAACTGTTTCCCACATTTGCTTCTTAACATTTTCTCTCTATGTGTCTCTTTCTGGGATCTTGAAATATTTGAGAGTATGTTGCAGGTATAATTCCCCCTTATTTCTAATTGTTTCAATAAGTATACTGTAAAAGCAATAATATTATCTTACCTAAGTACAGTGTAATTGTAAAAACCAGGAAATTCATATCAATACAATGTGATTATTTCTTGTCCAGCCATTCAAATTTTATCAATTGTTTATGAATTTCTTTGGTAGCAAAAGAAAATTCCATCCATGGATTCAATCCATGAACATAGGCTGCATTCGTTCATCATTAATTTTTAATTTGATCTGGAATGGCCCTTCAGTCTGTCTTTGTATTTCATAGTCTTGACATTTTCTAAGAGTACCAGCCAGTAAGGAAGTGGTCAAAGAACGGTAAAGATATGCTAAATGAAAATGGGAATCAACCTGAAGTACTCACATTAGCCAAACTGGGGACTATTTGAGCACCACACAAATAATGACAGTAACAAATTATAACCCATAAATAAAATAAGAATCTATGAGTCCATACTGATATAAATAAATAAATAGTCATAGAAAGGAAAGCTTCTTCTTATAGTATAATTCCAAACTAAGTATGCTGGAAAGTAGTTCTGGATATAAAACATCACAGTTTGGCAACTACAGTAGTTACAAAAGATTATTCTGACAAAAATCATCAATGGATGCAAAAACTAACCATCAAAAATATGATGAAAAATAAGATTTTTACAAAGTCCCAATTTATTTCCTGCAGGTACTTATTGGTGAAAAAGAGTAAAACAGCAAATTTATAATGGAAAGCCTTAAGAGACACTACCTTATCCAAGAGAAAAATGTTAACATCAGCAATAATGAGATGTCAAATGTCCTTTAATGTATTGCACTGAGAAGGACACAGCAGCAGTTCTGTGAAATTCCAGCCAAAAATGGATTACCAGAATCGAAGGATGAAGAAACATGAGGTAAAACCAAGCTAAGGAATATTCTACAAAATAATGAGACTATCTTCAAAAATAGTCAGTGTTTTGTTTTGCCCCTTTCTTCGATTGTAGAATATTTCTTTATTCTAGCTTACAGGCTCTTCTCTGGTTTTTTTTTTTTTTTTTTTTTCATTATATAAGACTGCTGCACATAACATAATGATGCACTCTAGATGTCACTGCATAATGGACTCCAATCTCAACCCAGTGCAAAAAGTATTTATTGTGTGAGTACCCAGAGTACAGACATAATTCATCTTTTCTCTATCCATATAACAAAATCTTTCTTTTTGGCCCATCCATCCTGCTCTGTTTTATAATATTATGATTGTGACGATTAATTTACCTTACTGAATTCTTTCAGGGGACGGTCCATGGCATACTCACCTTTGTATCCCTAGCAGTGTGCATATTTGGAAAGTAAATATAATCTGAACTCTGTGTTGCATTTTGAGTCTTTTTATGTCCACCAAGACAGGCTATAAGTCCCTCTACACCTTTAGTTCAGTTCATGTTTCCATATTACATCAACTTCACTTAAATAGATTTACGTGCAGAGCTCACCATTTCTTACTAACAGTTACAAACTCAGCTCTTTAAGGAAAATTTATTTGTATTTGTCTTTCTATAGGTAATGAAGACATGTATGTAAAATACAGGTCAAAGAAGAACCCCATGTCACTCTTACATACTGTGTTATATATATATATTTTTAATCAGTTTTACTGTTTTATTTATTTATTTATTTATTGGAGATACTCACTTTACAATGTTTAGTTTCTACTGTACAGCAAGGTGAATCAGCTATATGTATACATATATCCCCTCTTTGGATTTCCTTCCTATTTAGGTCACCACAGTGCATTGAGTAGGGTTCCCTGTGCTATACAGTAGGTTCTCATTACTTATCTATTTTATACATAGTATCAATAGTGTATATATGTCAATCCCAATATCCCAATTCATCCTATTCCCCCTTCCACCTTGTTCTCTACGTCTGTGTCCCTATTTCTGTTTGGTAAATAAGATCATCTATACCAGTTTTTCAGATTCCACACATATGCGTTAGTATGCGATATTTGTTTTTCTCTTTCTGACTTCACTCAATATTTTAAAGTGATGTTCAAAAGCAAACTGTTTTAGAAATATAGCGAGCCTTACCTTTTACATAATGTCTCTAGAACATGTCCTTATTTCTGAGATGCATTTCTTGCTCTAACAGGTTGAAATCTCTTTAGCCTTTATTCTCCCAAATCATTTATGTGAAACACTTTTTACTGTTGTGTGATTTTTCACTCTTTTAACCAGTGATCAGATCAATTATGTAGCTAACCAATTTTATTTTTTTTTCTGCTTGCAGGTAGGATACATTGATTCATATTTCTTAAGGTGTTAAAAAAAAGTCTAAGAGATTTAGATTTGAGAATTTCTCATATTGTGATATTTTTCAGTAAGGAAGTGCATAATTAGGAGAAAAATGTGCTAATATAGATTCTCATGTAATTCTCCATACGGAAAGGTGATAATTAAGCTCAACGTTGGTTACAGCTCACCTTTTTCAAAACCAAGTTCCCAATACAAAAGAGACAATTTCTGAAGTACCACTTTTACACTTGAAGATAATAAACCTATGTTCTAATAATTTAAATGCCACCGAGTGGTCTATAACTAGTGTTAGACCTTATTATCTGCATTCACATGGTTTGTTGTTGCCTTATTCTCATTTCAGGTTTAAATAACCAAATGAAACTTCTAAAAGTTCAAAAATATTCTAATTTTTTTCATCAAACTTAAACAATTAGAACAAAATGTGTTGCATTTTATAGAGATCAGTACGGATACAATTACAGAGGGGTTTCATAAAATTAGGAAAATAATATATTGATACTTAATTGACTTAAGAGTTGATTTTGTGTAGGAAATAGCTAACACAGTATCCACAGAAATACTTTTCAATATTGCATTCCCTACTGAATTAAAATGGATCAGCAAGCTACAACCTGTGGGCCAAATCCAGCCAAAAGTCCAAATCTGGCCCGTAACTTGTTGTTGTAAATAAAGCTTTATTGGAAAAGAGCTGCACTCATTCTTTATGAAAGGTTTATGGCTGCTTTCATACTACAAGACAGAATTGAGGAGTTGCTACATAGACCAAGTGGCCCACAAAACCTAAACTATTTACAGGAAAAGTTTGCTGACACCTGTAGTACAAGGAAATTTCCAAGCAAAATAGTGTTTGATACCTGAGAATAGGTTATGTGTATTTATTCACGGTTAGGGAATGCTTGAAATAAATGTCCTTTGACTTGCACTTGCATTGAAGAGGGAAAAAAAGGAATTTTAGATTCAGTGAAATTTAGGAATGAGTATTAAATTAAATAATTTCCTATTTGATAGTGCCACCTATAAAATATTGTCAAACGTGCCCTGCATATTATATATCTTCTAAAGGCTTGACTTTGTAAGCATATATTTTGCCTTATTTTTGTATTATAGAGAGCATGATTGTTTAAATCGCTGTAAAAGTTCTAGTGTATTGTTATTTCTTTGTATGCTTTTATATAGATTCACCTATATATCTTTTTAGTCACTGATGTACATGCTTATTTAACAAAATCATTTTCTCTTTCCCTTGACAATGAAGAGTAATATTCAGTTTAGTATACCACAAAGTGATATTCCTGAAGAAATATTTGAAACATAAGGTCACTACTGAGAAAATTCCTTGGCAAGTTGAACCAATATTTTTTTCAGTTACGGTCATTGATTTTTATACTGAGAGTTAATTAAAGCTAATTTTTCTTTTTATGTCTATGATGAAACATCTACATATGAAAAGCAGTATTGAGCATTCCATTTCAGGAATAAAATACTTTTTATTCATTGACTACGTTCAGTAGCTGTAGTTGAAATGTTAGAAAATAGTTTCAATTTTCTAATTCACTTTTAAAAGCAGATGTAACAATTTGTAAATTCATGTGCTATTTAGTCATCTTGAATATCTTAGTGAATCACATTTTAGGAATTGCTAATCAAACTTAATAGTTTCTTTAATCACTCTGGACACTGAAGCTAGAGGATATAAGTGACTTGCTCACCTTCGCCCAACTTATTGCCAAGTTTCTTCCTGTATCTTAACCTGCTTCTACTAGTTATACAGTATTTGTAAAAATGGTAACTGAAATAATAATTCCATTTTACTATAAATATTGCTGGGAGTTTCCAAACCAATCAAGCTTGTATACATTAAGTCATGGAAAAGTATTTAAAAATAGAAAATTTAAGATCTCTCTTCTCAACCTGGTACATCAGGACTACCCATAAAAATTCACTGTTACCTTTGTTTCTAGGTCAGCTCTCTACTCCCCCATATTTAAAGTATCACAATGACTGCCCTGAGTATTTGAATAGCAAAAGTAGTTTAGGGTGTGTAATCACAAACTTACTCAACTAATCCAGTTAAATGAATTGACATTCATTAGACACTGAGTATATATTAGCCTGCTATTTAAAAATCAAATTACTTGTTTCTTGTTTTTGTTCAATTTAAGTCACAGAATGTGGACTGAATATCTAGCATTGTTGATCTCATATGTAAGAATAGCCACAGGTTAACAGTGGAAAAGTGACTCATAATTAAATCACATGAGATTTTTTTCTTGGCCTCCTTAGGTATTAATAAAAGGCCTTGACACAGCAACAGTCAGCTCTACCCACCACCAGAGCCTCCCATCAAGCCTCTTAGATAGCCTCAACCACCAGAGGACAGACAGCAGAAGCAAGAAAAACTATAATCCTGCAGCCTGTGGACCAAAAACCACAGTTACAGAAAGATAGAGAAGATGAAAAGGCAGAGGGCTATGTACCAGATGAAGGAACAAGAAAAAACCCCAGAAAAACAACTAAATGAAGTGGAGATAGGCAACCTTCCAGAAAAAGAATTCAGAATAATGATAGTGAAGAGGATCCAGGACCTCGGAATAAGAATGGAGGCAAAGATTGAGAAGATGCAAGAAATGATTAACAAAGACCTAGAAGAATTAAAGAACAAACAAACAGAGATGACCAATACAATAACTGAAATGAAAACTACACTAGAAGGAATCAATAGCAGAATAACTGAGGCAGAAGAACGGATAAGTGACCTGGAAGACAGAATGGTGGAATTCACTGCTGTGGAACAGACTAAAGAAAAAAGAATGAAAAGAAATGAAGACAGCCTAAGAGACCTCTGGGACAACATTAAACGCAACAACATTCGCATTATAGGGGTCCCAGAAGGAGAAGCGAGAGAGAAAGGACCAGAGAAAATATTTGAAGAGATTATAGTCGAAAACTTCCCTAACATGGGAAAGGAAATAGCCACCCAAGTCCAGGAAGCGCAGAGAGTCCCATACAGAATAAACCCAAGGAGAAACACGCCGAGACACATAGTAATCAAAGTGGCAAAAATTAAAGACAAAGAAAAATTATTGAAAGCAGCAAGGGAAACACGACAAATAACATACAAGGGAACTCCCATAAGGTTAACAGCTGATTTCTCAGCAGAAACTCTGCAAGCCAGAAGGGAGTGGCACGATATACTTAAAGTGATGAAAGGGAAGAACCTACAACCAAGATTACTCTACCCGGCAAGGATCTCATTTAGATTTGATGGAGAAATCAAAAGCTTTACAGACAAGCAAAAGCTAAGAGAATTCAGCACCACCAAACCAGCTCTACAACAAATGCTAAAGGAACTTCTCTAAGTGGGAAACACAAGAGAAGAAAAGGACCTACAAAAACAAACCCAAAACAATTAAGAAAATGGTCATAGGAACATACATATCGATAATTACCTTAAATGTGAATGGATTAAATGCCCCAACCAAAAGACATAGACTGGCTGAATGGATACAAAAACAAGACCCATATATATGCTGTCTACAAGAGACCCACTTTAGACCTAGGGACACATACAGACTGAAAGTGAGGGGATGGAAAAAGATATTCCATGCAAATGGAAATCAAAAGAAAGCTGGAGTAGCTATACTCATATCAGATAAAATAGACTTTAAAATAAAGAATGTTACAGAGACAAGGAAGGACACTACATAATGATCCAGGGATCAATCCAAGAAGAAGATATAACAATTATAAATATGTATGCACCCAACAAAGGAGCACCTCAATACATAAGGCAACTGCTAACAGCTATAAAAGAGGAAATCGACAGTAACACAATAATAGTGGGGGACTTTAACACCTCACTTACACCAATGGACAGATCATCCAAAATGAAAATAAATAAGGAAACAGAAGCTTTAAATGACACAATAGACCAGATAGATTTAATTGATATATATAGGACATTCCATCCAAAAACAGCAGATTACACGTTCTTCTCAAGTGCGCACGGAACATTCTCCAGGATAGATCAAATCTTGGGTCACAAATCAAACCTCAGTAAATTTAAGAAAATTGAAATCATATCAAGCATCTTTTCTGACCACAACGCTATGAGATTAGAAATGAATTACAGGGAAAAAAACGTAAAAAGGACAAACACATGGAGGCTAAACAATACATTACTAAATAACCAAGAGATCACTGAAGAAAACAAAGAGGAAATAAAAAAATACCTAGAGACAAATGACAATGAAAACACGACGACCCAAAACCTATGGGATGCAGCAAAAGCGGTTCTAAGAGGGAAGTTTATAGCTATACAAGCCTACCTCAAGAAACAAGAAAAATCTCAAGTAAACAATCTAACCTTACACCTAAAGAAACTAGAGAAAGAAGAACAAACAAAACCCAAAGTTAGCAGAAGGAAAGAAATCATAAAGATCAGAGCAGAAATAAATGAAATAGAAACAAAGAAAACAATAGCAAAGATCAATAAAACTAAAAGTTGGTTCTTTGAGAAGATAAACAAAATTGATAAGCCATTAGCCAGACTCATCAAGAAAAAGAGGGAGAGGACTCAAATCAATAAAATCAGAAATGAAAAAGGAGAAGTTACAACAGACACCGCAGAAATACAAAGCATCCTAAGAGACTACTACAAGCAACTTTATGCCAATAAAATGGACAACCTGGAAGAAATGGACAAATTCTTAGAAAGGTATAACCTTCCAAGACTGAATCAGGAAGAAACAGAAAATATGAACAGAGCAATCACAAGTAATGAAATTGAAACTGTGATTAAAAATCTTCCAACAAACAAAAGTCCAGGACCAGATGGCTTCACAGGTGAATTCTATCAAACATTTAGAGAAGAGCTAACACCCATCCTTCTCAAACTCTTCCAAAAATTGCAGAGGAAGGAACACTCCCAAACTCATTCTATGAGGCCACCATCACCTGATACCAAAACCAGACAAAGACACTACAAAAAAAGAAAATTACAGACCAATATCACTCATGAATATAGATGCAAAAATCCTCAACAAAATACTAGCAAACAGAATCCAACAACACATTAAAAGGATCATACACCACGATCAAGTGGGATTTATCCCAGGGATGCAAGGATTCTTCAATATACACAAATCAATCAATGTGATACACCATATTAACAAATTGAAGAGTAAAAACCATATGATCATCTCAATAGATGCAGAAAAAGCTTTTGACAAAATTCAACACACATTTATGATAAAAACTCTCCAGAAACTGGGCATAGAGGGAACCTACCTCAACATAATAAAGGCCATATATGACTAACCCACAGCAAACATCATTCTCAACGGTGAAAAACTGAAAGCATTTCCTCTAAGATCAGGAACGAGACAAGGATGTCTACTCTCACCACTATTATTCAACATAGTTCTGGAAGTCCTAGCCACGGCAATCAGAGAAGAAAAAAAATAAAAGGAATACAAATTGGAAAAGAAGAAGTAAAACTGTCACTGTTTGCGGATGACATGATACTATACATAGAGAATCCTAAAACTGCCACCAGAAAACTGCTAGAGCTAATTAATGAATATGGTAAAGTTGCAGGATACAAAATTAATGCACAGAAATCTCTTGCATTCCTATACACTAATGATGAAAAATCTGAAAGAGAAATTATGGAAACACTCCCATTTACCATTGCAACAAAAAGAATAAAATACCTAGGAATAAACCTACCTAGGGAGACAAAAGACCTGTATGCAGAAAACTATAAGGCACTGATGACAGAAATTAAAGATGATACCAACAGATGGAGAGATATACCATGTTCTTGGATTGGAAGAATCAACATTGTGAAAATGAGTATACTACCCAAAGCAATCTACAGATTCAATGCAATCCCTATCAAATTACCAATGGCATTTTTTACGGAGCTAGAACAAATCATCTTAAAATTTGTATGGAGTCACAAAAGACCCCGAATAGCCAAAGCAGTCTTGAGGCAAAAAAATGGAGCTGGAGGAATCAGACTCCCTGACTTCAGACTATACTACAAAGCTACAGTAATCAAGACAATATGGTACTGGCACAAAAACAGAAACATAGATCAATGGAACAAGATAGAAAGCCCAGAGATTAACCCACGCACCTATGGTCAACTAATCTATGACAAAGGAGGCAAAGATATACAATGGAGAAAAGACAGTCTCTTCAATAAGTGGTGCTGGGAAAACTGGACAGCTACATGTAAAAGAATGAAATTAGAATACTCCCTAACACCATACACAAAAATAAACTCAAAATGGATTAGAGACCTAAATATAAGACTGGACACTATAAAACTCTTAGAGGAAAACATAGGAAGAACACTCTTTGACATAAATCACAGCAAGATCTTTTTTGATCCACCTCCTAGAGTAATGGAAATAAAAACAAAAATAAACAAGTGGGACCTAATGAAACTTCAAAGCTTTTGCACAGCAAAGGAAACCATAAACAAGACGAAAAGACAACCCTCAGAATGGGAGAAAATATTTGCAAATGAATCAACGGACAAAGGATTAATCTCCAAAATATATAAACAGCTCATTCAGCTCAATATGAAAGAAACAAACACCCCAATCCAAAAATGGGCAGAAGACCTAAATAGACATTTCTCCAAAGAAGACATACAGATGGCCACGAAGCACATGAAAAGATGCTCAACATCACTAATTATTAGAGAAATGCAAATCAAAACTACAATGAGGTATCACCTCACTCCTGTTAGAATGGGCATCATCAGAAAATCTACAAACAACAAATGCTGGAGAGGGTGTGGAGAAAAGGGAACCCTCTTGCACTGTTGGTGGGAATGTAAATTGATACAGCCACTATGGAGAACAATATGGAGGTTCCTTAAAAAACTAAAAATAGAATTACCATATGACCCAGCAATCCCACTACTGGGCATATACCCAGAGAAAACCGCAATTCAAAAAGACACATGCACCCGAATGTTCATTGCAGCACTATTTACAATAGCCAGGTCATGGAAGCAACCTAAATGCCCATCGACAGACGAATGGATAGAGAAGAGTGGTACATATATACAATGGAATATTACTCAGCCATAAAAAGGAACGAAATTGAGTCATTTGTTGAGACGTGGATGGATCTAGAGACCGTCATACAGAGTGAAGTAAGTCAGAAAGAGAAAAACAAATATCATATATTAATGCATGTATGCGGAACCTAGAAAAATGGTACAGATGAGCCAGTTTACAGGGCAGAAGTTGAGACACAGATGTAGAGAATGGACATATGGACACCAAGGGGGGAAAACTGCGGTGAGGTGGGGATGGTGGTGTGCTGAATTGGGCGATTGGGATTGACATGTATACACTGATGTGTATAAAACTGATGCCTAATAAGAACCTGCAGTATAAAAAAACAAACAAAACAACTAATACTAAACTTTCATTGGGTTATTTGTATGGAAATATGTTAATATAAATGTTTCAGACATTACATGAAATTTCTAAAAATCTTATATTTGTATTTGTATGGAAATATGTTAATAGAAATGTTTCAGACATTACATGAAATTTCTAAAAATCTTATATTTGTATTTGTATGGAAATATGTTAATAGAAATGTTTCAGACATTACATGAAATTTCTAAAAATCTTATATTTGTATTTGTATGGAAATATGTTAATAGAAATGTTTCAGACATTACATGAAATTTCTAAAAATCTTATATTTGTATTTGTATGGAAATATGTATGGAAATATGTTAATATAAATGTTTCAGACATTACATGAAATTTCTAAAAATCTGAAAAAAAAAAAAAAAAAAAAAAAAGGCCTTGCAGGCAAACACATTAATGTAATGTTTAAACACCGTTTGTTGGAATTTATAATTGTATTTTAGCTTTAAATTATTGCCCCATTTCAGCCCTAAGATTTTTCTTCCTTAGAGGCATAATTAACCAATTAAAACTATTATTTCTCAGAAAGTAAAAATAAATATAATATTTGCATACAAATGAGAAAATATGAAGTCAATATATTTAATAGAAATAATGGTTTTAGATTATTTATATGAAGGGCAGCTTTATATATAGAACTTTAGAGACAAAAAACAAGAGTTAATCATTGTTTAAAGGTATATAAAAATATATAAACAATTTTAACTGTAGAAAGTAGTTTTTATTATAATTAACATTATTTTTGTTATGACTCCAAATATTCCTTTTAATTATTTCTTAGGGCTAATGTAAGTGTATTTTTTTATCATCAATTTTCTTTTCCTATTTTAGCAATATGAACTTTTCTAGTCTTATCTTCCACTAATCTCTGTTCCTTTATTACAAAGAACACTGTTTTTTACCAACTCCTTTAAAATGGAAGTAATTACACTTGACAAAATGTTAATACCTTTCTTAATCTTTCCTTCTTCCTGAATTACATCATCTATTCATCTTGTAAACACTGGAGCAAGCAATTCACATTTGGACATTGTAAAGTAGTCAAAGGTGAAGAGAGAAAAAATAATTCAGTTTGTATTAATGGAAAAACACAGTGATCTTTAAATGTTTTTTCTATGTATGTTTCAATTTGGTGAACTCATATGTAAGATGATGTGATGGTTAATTTTATGTGTAAAGTTGGCCAAGCTACAGTGGTCATTTTGGTCAAATGATAGTTTAGATATTGCTGTGAGGGAATTTCGTGATTAATATCTACAATAAGTAGATTTTAAGCAAAGGAAATTGCCTTTGATAACGTGGGAGGCCTCATCCAATCACTTGAAGGCCTTAGGAGCAGAAACTGAGGTTTTCCTGAGAAGAATGAATTCTGCTTCAAGACTGTAACATAGAAATCCTGCCCAGTTTCCTTTCTGCTCACACAATTGTAGAGTCTGGCAAGTCTGAAATCTACAGGGCAGGCCAGCCAACTGGAAACCCAGGTGAGAGTTGAAATAATAGCCATGTCTGAAATTTATAGGGTAAGACAGAAGGCTGGAAACTCAGGTGGGAAATCTATGTTAGCTTCATAGAAACTTTTGTAATTGGAAAGAGTGAATTTTTCTACTCTGTAATTATCACGACTGTTGTGATTACTATGGTTTACTTGAATTTGTATTTTAATTTTAGGATCAGCTTATAAATTCTGCAAAAAAGCCAGCTGGGATTTTGATGGTGATTGCATTGAATCTGTAGATCATTTGTGGAGATTATTTATTCAAGAACTTGAGATGCCTTTCCATTTATTTAGGTCATCTTTAATGTCTTTAAGTAATGTTCTGTAATTTTCAGTGTACAAGTCTTGCAATTCTTTTGTTAAACTTACTCCCAAGTATTTTTTCTTTGTTATGCTACCGTAAGTAGAATTGATCTCCTATTATCATATTTGGATATTTATTCCTAGCGGGTAGAAATGCAATTGATTTTTGTATATTGATATTGTACCCTGCAAACTCGTAGAAGTTGTTTATTGGCTCTAATAGGTATTTTGGATTCCTTAGGATTTTTTACACATGATATCATGTTGTGTGCAAATAGAGATAGTTTCTTTCTCTTTCTAATCTGGATGCATTTTATTTCATTTTCTTGCCTAACTGCCCTCTATATCACCTGCGGTATAGAAGTGATGAGAGTGAACATATTTGTCTTATTCAGACATTAGTGGGAAAGCATTCAGTCTTTCATGATTCAATATTTTGTGAGCAGTGAGTTTTCTGTAGTTTTTTTCATGTTTGAAGAAAATCTCGTCTATTCCTAATTTTTTTAATGTTCATCAAGAAAAGACATTGAATTTTGTCAAATGCTTTTTTTGTGTGTCTGTTAAGATGATAATATCCTTTGTTCTATTAATATGGTATGTTACGAATGATAATTTTATGTTGAGTCAACTTTGCATTCCTGAGATCAATTCCACAGTCATAGTGTATAAATCTTCTAATGTACCACTGGATTTGTTTTGCCGATATTTTATTGATGACATTTTACATCTATCTTCTTAAGAGATACTAACCTTAATTATTTTTTCTTATGAAAACTCTTCTAGTTTTTGGAAGAATTTCTTAAGGACAAATGTTAAATATTCATGATGTATAATCTTTTTAATATGTTGCTGGATGCATAATTTGTTGAAAATTTTTGCATCTATATTCACATGGAATATTTGTCTGTTTTCTTTACTTGTGAATTATTTGTCTGGTTTTGTTATCAAGTTAGGGTGATGTTGGCCTCATGTTATAAGCTAGGATATGTTTCCTCCTCTTCTACTTTTTCAGAAGAATTTGGTTGATGGTTGTTTGATAAAGATGATAAAGATAGTTGTTAATTTGATAAAGATGGTTGTTAATTCTTCAAATATTGGGTAGAATTCACCAGGGAAGCCATCTGGTCCAGGGCATTTCTTTGCTGGGAGGTGATTGATTATTGATTCAATCTCTTCACTCATTGTATGTGTGCTATTATTTTTTATATTTTTGACTTAGTTTTGGTGGTTTATGTGTTTTTAGGAATTTGTTCATTTCATCTAGTCTGTCTAATTTGTTAATATGCAATTGTTCACAGTTCTCTTTTAATTGTTTTTGTTTCTGTAAGGTTTGCAGTATTGTCCCCACTTTCATTTCTTACTTTAGTAATTTAAATCTTTCTCTTTTTCTCATGGTCATTTTGGTTAAAGTTTTTCAATTTTATTAATCTTTTTACAAAATCAACTTTTGTTTTATTGATTCTCTCTATTGTTTATCTATTGCCTATTTGGTTTATCTCTAGTCTTCCTTCTTCTAGCTTTCGGTTTACTTACTTTCCTTTTTTTTTTTTAATTTTTATTTTTAATTTTTTTAGGCCACACCATGCAGCATGTGGAATCTTAGTTCCCCGACCAGGGATCGAACACACGCCCTCTCCATTGGGAGCGTGGAGTCTTTTTCTTTCTGCATCCTTCCCAGAATTTGGTGTTTTCATATTTCTTTCTTTTTTTTTTTAATTTTAGTCATTCTAGTAGTAGTGTAATAATATCTCATTGTGGTTTTAATTTACATTTCCTTTATGGTTAATGATGTGATCTTTTCATATGTTTATTTTCCATCTGTATATCCTTTTCATTGAAATATCTATGCATATATTTTGCCCTTCTTCCACTGCATTGTTATTCTTTTACTATTGAGTTTTAAGAGTTCTTTATTCTAGATACAACTCCTTTGTCAGATATGCTGTTTACAAATATTTTCTCCCAGATCTGTAGCTTCTCTGTCCATTCTTTTAACTTTCAGCATAGCAACCATTCTTAACTTTGGTGAGGTCCAATTTATGTTTTTTCTCTTTTCAGTTGTACTTTTGATATCAAATCTAACAACTATTTATTTAGCCCTAGATCCTAAATATTTCTCTTTATTTTTTTTTAGAAGTTTTATAATTCAGCATTTGAGTCCATTATGCACTTTGGTTTAGTTCTTATATAAAGTGTGTGAGATTTAGGTCATAGGTTTAGGTTCTGTTTATTTGTTTGCTTTGTTTTGTTTTGTTTTGTTTTCCAGGGATGCCCAATTGCTCAAGCATGATTTGTTGAAAAGGCTATCTTCCTCAATTGAATTGTTTTTATACCTTTGTCAAAACACAGTTGGGCATATTTATTTGTGTGGATCTATTTCTGGGTTCTCAATTTTGTTCTATTGATCTATGTATCTATCCCTTTGCCAATACCATACTGTCTTAATTATTGTAGCTATGTAGTTGGCCTTACTATCAGGTAAAGTAACCTATCCCACTTTCTTCTTACTTTTCAGTTCTGTTGTAGATATTCTAAGGTCTATGAATTTCCATAAAGTTTAGAATAGCCTTGTCTATATCTATAAGAAAGAAACTTTACTTGGATTTTGATGTGGATTTCATTAAACATTGATACCTTTTTTATGTTAAGCCTTCCAATCCTCCATTTATTTAAGGCCTAATGGACTAATTTGGGCAGGTAATTTGTCATTTTCAGCATATAGATTTTGTACATCTTTTGTTACATGTATACCTAAGTATTTCATTTTTTGGAGCAATGGTAAAAGATATTAACTTCTAAATTTTGGTTTCCACATGCTTATTATTAGTACATACAAATGTGACTTTTTTGTGTATTGGCCTTATACTTGCAACCTTGCTGAACTCACTTATCAATTCTAAGAGTTTTTTTTTTTTTTAATACAGACAATCATGCTATTGTCAAACAGGGATAATTTTATTTCTTCCTTTCAATCTGTATGACTTTTATTTCTTTTTTTTTTCACTCATTACAGTGGGTGCAATTTCCAGTACTACATTGTCCCCGAACTACAGGGAAAGCATACAGTCATTCAGTGGTAAGCATGATGTTACTTATAGATATTTTGTAGGTGTTCTTTATCAAATTGAGAAAGATTCCCTCTATTCCAAGTTTGCTAAGAGTATTGATCATGAGTGAGTGTTGATTTTTAAAATGCTTTTTCTGGATTCAATGATATGATCATATGATTTTCATCTTTAACCTATTGATGTGGTGTATTACATTGACTGATCTTCAAATGAGGAACCATCTTTGCATATGTGGAATAAATCCCAGTTAGTCATACAATATAATTACTTTTAAACATTGCTGGATGTGACTTGCTAATATTTTATGGAGAACATTTCCTTAACCATTTGAGTTTGCCTACCTTCTTTTAGCATAATGCATTTGAGAGTCATTCTTATTGCATGTATCTGTAATTCATTCCTTTTTATTACTTTCATTTTATGGATGAATAGAGTTTGTCCATTTCCTGGTTGAGGGACACTTGGGTTGTTTATACTTTTTAGTGGTTATGAATAAAGCTATGATAAATATTTGCATAAAAGTTGGGTACAAACATAAGTTTTTATTTCTCTTGAATAAATACCTGAGAGGGATCTGTAGTTCATATTGTTAGTGTATGTTTAAGTTTATAAGAAACTGCTAGCCTATCTTCCTGAGTGGTTATATAATTTTACAGTCCTTCCAGCAATGTATGGGATTTCCAGTTGCTCTCCCATCTTCATCAAATATTAGTATGGTCAGTTTTGTTTGTTTTTTGTTTGTTCGCTTGTGTCAATTTTATTTGTCCTTTGTGGTATGTAGTAGCGTTTCATTTTTGTATTAATTGGTATTTCCCTTATGCCTAATAATGATGAACATATTTAAAGTACTTATTTTCTCTCTGTAATTCTACTTTGTTGTTATATAGTTCAAATATTTTGACCTCTTTTTTTAATTGGCTTGTTTTGCTTTCTTATTATTGAAATTTGAAATTTTTTCATATATTTCAGATATTCATTTATCGACTATTTTCTCTCAGTCTGTAACATCTTCTCATCTTCTTAATCTTTGAGTATCAGTAGCTATTAATTTTTACAGAAACTGATCTATCAATTTGTTTTTTATACATCATTCTTTGGTTTTCTAAGAAGTTTTTGCCTTAGTCAAGGTTCCGAATATATTCTGATGCATTTCATTATAGAAGTTTTATAATTTTGTTTTATATTTAAGTCTAAGATTCATTTTGTGTAAATGTTTGTGTATGTTATGAAGAATGGATTGAGGTTAATTTTGATGAGCACAAAATTTTTGTTTATTTAATTCCCCAAATGCATCATATATATTGTGTACTAGTTTTTAATATAGAAAATAATAACATTACTTATAATTTTACCTCTCCAAAGTCAATTACTTGCTCTTGACTTAACCTTTTCCAAAGTATCTGCACAGTACTTCTAATAGCAGGGCTTCTGATCCATATTTTCTTACATGCTGAGCCCTGCCAGATGGTTCCCTGATGCAGCTGGACCAATGTGTTTAAAAGATCTCAGGACTCACGTTTCAGAGAACTTCTGTTTTATTTTCATAATGGTCTAGGGTTGACTGCTATGTTACTAAAGTTTTAAGCATGGTTTTTAAGCTTGATGTGTGCATCTCCGTACTTATGTACTATGTTTTAAAAAGCAGTGGGGACTTAAGATAGCATCTATTTTTTGTAGACCTTACATTTGAAATTTTAAACAATTAGTATGTTCTAGATTTCTAAGTCCATGGCTTTCTCCTTCTTTTAGGGGATTGTTTATATTCCTAATAATTTTTTAAAAAGTGTCTTTAAAATTCTGAGGGGAGAAAAGTCAAGATCATGAAAGATACTTTATACAAAGTAGAGATGTGTATATACATAATACAGCTATTTAACATATTCTAATACTTAAACATAAAACTAAAAGTAAAGAAATATTTAATATGAAATATTTAAAGAGACAATAGAAGCTGTTAATATTCAAAAGTATATTACAGCATTCAAATTGGGCAAAAGGCTTAGAATAATCAAAAGAAATACACTGTAATTAAAACTGTATTTTTACTGTTACATGCCTAGAAAGACTTCTAGAAAAGAAATTTCCAAAATAACCGAAAAGATTCTAGGTACTCAGAACTGGGGCATATCACAATTTCAAAGGAAAGTTGACAGATCGGAAATAGCAATTGTATTATTAGCAATTGTAAATCATGCCATTCACTGAATAATCCACATTTTGTCCCTCTTATTTGAAATGCCAGTTTTACCTAACAAAGTTCTTCTTTAATTAATAACTTGTCTTCTTTTCATTGATATGCATATCTGTTTCTAGGCCAGCATCACAATTACTGAATCAATGAAGTTTTACAATACTTTTATATATTTTATGACAGCTCTATTTTATGCATTTCATTTTCCATGTAAACTTTAAAGCAAAATTTTTAAGTTTATAGGAAAATCTAACATTTCAAATAAAATAATGCTATATGACTACATAAATTGAGGAAATCTGATTTTTCTTCCACTTATTTTACAATTTAAAAATTATTCATTAATCTCCATTTATTGAAATACAATATTGTGTATACTCTAGATTCTTTTAAACTCTATAACCCTTGTTTATTTGTTGTTAATTTATAATTTGGAGCACTATTTTTAAAAGTATCTTTAACTTTCTCCTGAGAAATCGTTATTAGTATTGACAAAATCTTTTAATTCTGAATAGTAAACTCATAAATGGCCAAATGACCATACTCTGTCCATTTATTTTTAATTATTCTTAACTAACAAAAATAATGTAAAATTATGATATATTTCTGTGAGAAGAGTTTAACCATAACCCACAGATTTTTATATTATTTTTCCAAATACTCTCTAGAAACTAAATACTTTTCAATTTGAGCAGATAAGTATTTGGAAGTTGACCTAATTTGCAAGTGGTAAGGTAATTTTAAATGTTTTGTGTATACTTTATTGTTTTATTGTATTGTGAAAATGCCAATTTTATTAACAATCCAAGAGAAATTATTTTTTCAACATGGTTTATGAAACACTGTGACCTGTTTATTTCACCCATTAACTCATGACACCTTTTTGTTTGCTTGTTCATTTTTCAGTTCCCAAAGTCATGTTAGGTTTTCAAAATTTTGTGCTGAAATATATCTCATAATACAAGCACAATGGAAGAAACTTTATATCTTTCCACTGAGAAATAAAACAGGAATAGAACTCTTTAGTTCTTTTGTGTTCTATAAAGATACATGTGCTTCTGTCTTTGTTTTGCTCTGTTACATTTCAAATTAAACTCTTCATTATACAAAGAGCAGAATTACTGCGTATGTTATGCTTGACATATGCATTTTCCCTTGCCTTTTTATAGGTTTCATTTTAGGACGCCAGTGAACTGTCAAAGTGACCTTCCTCAGACTTAAACTATCACAACTTATGTCTGATTTCTTTCCCCATGCCCAAAATAAAAATTTGCCTTACATAATTTTCTAGATTTAAATGAACATACTAGTGAGTTTCCTACCAAATCGTTACTTTATTTGCACTATTACTCATCTAAAAGCCATTTTATAAAAAGTTCAGTGTAATTATGAAATCAAATGTTCTGATAGTATATGTAAATTTATAAAATCATAGAATGAAAGAAAATGTGTACTGCATTCAAATTTATTGTCTACACATAATTGTTCTTAAGACAATTGTCTTTATATTGTATTTCTTGAATATATAAAGAAAACGTAACTGAAAAGACATGGGTTATAAATATATACATTTGTGTGCATGTGTTTATGTGCCTATTTTTTGTATTAATAAACCTAAATATAACACTAGCAGCTTAACACTTTGATATTTTTTGTACTTTAATTGTTGAACTATATCCTAAGCTGAATTTTGCTTTTTCTATATCTGTAGATTATTTTACAATCAAAATGTTGGTATGCACAAATTGTCCCAAAGGTCCTAGTAACAAGTCAAAGATAGTAACTTACTTAGTATCAAAAGAATGTTAAGACAGAAATTGTATCATAATGTGGTACAAAGGGTTAGGGCAATGGCTAAAAAATGGTTAGAGGTAATGAATAATAAGTTAAAAGCCACAGAAGTACCTTTGTGCTTTGTTTAATTTTAACAAAAATATGAAATTGTTATGGAAAGATTCTGATGCAATGAGTACAATCTGCTCTTATTTTGTTATATAACAATTTGTGTAAAATCTATTAAGTTTGCTGTATTGCATGCTTCAGGAATTTAATAACCCAGAATTATGGATGATATATAGCACTTGGCAACAAATGTTAATAAACAGAAATTGTATTCCAGCTAGAAATGCATACAGAAACTAATATGTAATTTTAGGGAAAATGAAGCTATTGCAAACTGTTTTCATCATTTTTAGTAATTAATTTGTTCTAACTAAGAAGGTGTGATTAGTATTTCTATGCTTCTGATTCTTTAGAGTCTTAAAGAAAATGAAGTTTCATCATTAACTTGGTTGCCCATTATTTGTATCCTTAGTCTCTCTTCTTTTTCTCTCATTCACTTTTTCTTTATAAAGTAATGAGTTCACATGAAATTCTCTATTAGCTGTAAAATGAAAAGGTTTGCTCAAAAGATTTGTTATCTGTGTAAACATGATACCTCCAAAGGCCTTGGGTACAAGATGATGATTGCTTTTTATTCTTTTAGAAAAATTACTACTCTCCTCCAATCTGAATTATTCCTAGGTTTAGCCTCCTCTGGGGCAAAGAATACTTAAGACGTACTCTTACATCAGAATAATCTTTTAGCATAATACTTATACTTCAGGTACATCCATTCCCTTCCTATACTCTGCTAAAGCCAAGGTTATTACACAATGCAAATGTATTCAGCCTTTTATTGAGGTCCTCTATTATAAATTGCAAAGGTTTAAAGAGTCTATGCAGGTTTTTCTGTACCATTAGGATAGTTGTATGCAACTACTAATATAAACACATAAGCTTTGGGTTCATAGATCCCTATATCCAAGTTTGGATTTCACCTCGTATAAGTTGAGGGACTTTATGCAGAGTTATTTTCTAATCGTAAGTTTCTTTCCAAGACATACAGAAACCCAGTAGTAATTATTATACTGGATTAATGTGTAGATTAAATGGAATGGAAAATATGTAGTCAGTGCCTGGCTCACAGAAATAACACAATAAATACTAGCATTTTAAAAAGCTATTCATTTTGGTGTCTGTTCAAAACCGTGAAGCATTTGGTCTTTGTAAACTATAATTTGTGGAACCAAACAAATAGAAGTCTTTACAATATCCCTGACACATTTACAATTTTACAATATTTGAAGAATTTATTTTGTCAAACAACGGCACAAGTGAGAGTGTGTTGTGTGTGTGTGTGTATTCTCTCCTTTGCATCTCTCAACTTAATTGGCAATACATAAAGTTTCAGTGACAACAATAAAATGTTTATGGTGTATTCTTGTGGCCTCAAGTCAAACAAAATCCATTATTTGAACTCATTAACCTTTGGCAATATTGTTATTTTTGGAGGGAGGTAAAAATAATTTTGCTTTCCTTTTTAAGATTTTCTCTTAATTCCTCATGTTTTATTCACCTTGAGAAAAATGGCCTCAGCCAGCTAGCTAGCCAGCCAATCAACAACTGAATATTGAGTATGTATTATGTGCCAGACACAGATGATAGGCCTTCAAGAAACAACAGTCAAAGAGTCTTTTGAACATTTCCTACATCAAGAAGGTTTCAGTTTAATCAAAGATAGACAAGTACAGTGCAATGAAATGTGTTTCATCTAACAAGTATAGAAAAGATACCAAAAGAACAGAGAGAGTGATTGATCCTAATTACAGGCTTAGTAAAAATATAATAGTTAATATAATCCTTGAGATAATTCTGAAGTATGAATAGAAATTTACATTGGTAAGGGGAAAATATGTCATTTTTACAATAACAATATAAACAAAGACCTGACAGGATTAGAAACAGGATAATGCTCAAATAATTATAACTCTTACTATCTCTATTCAGTATTTTTCCAAAATAATTGTATATTACTCCAATATAAATCAGTATAATGTTGTTTAGAATGATTGTTTTAGAGTAATAAATTGAGAATAATAAACTATATACAATAACAATTATTTTATAATGTTATCAAAAACTACTAAATATTGAGAGCCCTCTTTTAGAATTTGATAACATTGTTGCTATTGTTTCCCTAATGTACCCATAAACATATTGTAGTAGAAGAGGATAAAAATTTTGCCTGCGGTCACGTAACTGATAAATGGATGCAGTTGTACATAAACTAACATCCAGCTTACTAAAACTTGTGCATTTTCCTCTAGAATGTATTACTTCTGACTCTTCTCATTTTAAAATACTTTTATTTTATCCATTTTTATTTTCATAGGATAACTAGTTTGGTGGCTTGGAGAGGGCTATATATCCATGATCATATTCACCTCACTCAAAACACAGGCAGTGACTGCCTGTTATTTGCTGAATACTCTCCTAGTCATGAAAGATATAGCAGAAAACTAGATCACTCCTGCCTAAAAACCTGTTGTGGGAAAACTAGTAAAGTAGTCTTGTTCAGGCTTCAGAGGCAGAAGTAGGCCTCTGACTGACTTGTGACCCTCCTGGACTGCATGCTTGCTTGCACACCTACTAACAATTGTTATTAACAAGTCAAGCGGTGTTTACGATAAGAAAGGGAGTGGGTCTTGGAATTTCTTGAGCTCTGGGGACCTGGCCGTTCCCCAGGGTCTGGAAAATCTTGTGACTCACATGGTGAAATCAACAGCATTTTTACAATTGAACCAGAGCTGCATTTTTGCGGGCAAACTGATGATACCAGTTTTTGGCCTGGGGTTATAAACGGGAGCCCCCAGAACTACAATTGGAAGTCTCACCCGTGGGATGGATGCACCGCCTAGGACCTTTCCCAACTGGGACTCCAGATTGCTGTTACTCAGGACATCCCAGCTGCTGTTTGAATCTGGATGAAGGTGTTGGCCCAGTCTGGTGATGTGTACTCTGTATGTCTCTCTAATACTTTTATTCATCCCCTTCCAATGACTGTATATTGAAATTAAGATAAATAATCTTATATTTAGAAATTATATTAAATCTGTTCAGTTGTGTGAGACGAGTGGTTATTTCGCCAGCGAATCCAACGAAACTTGAAACCGAAAGCAGGCTTTCGGCAAAACACTTGTCCAATGGTTAAGATCCATTAGTACACAGATAACTGTCATGTGTAACCTGGACAAACAAGTCTACCATGCCTGGAGCATAATTAGTCACATTCTTCCTATTTCTCTAAATTAAGTTTAAAATGTTGAAACCCACTGTCAAAGCAAAAACTGCCTTGAACAAAGTTAAATCGTCAACGAAGACTTTAATCAAGGCTATTGCAATAGGGGAGAGGGGATAGCATTCACTCTGAACTTAACTCTGAAGAGTGGAGGGTTTTTCAGCACTGGGGTAAGCTAGTAGAAAAGTACCAGAGGGCTTTAGGGGCAAGATTGCTCTATGGGATATCTCAAGTCCATTCAGTTATTCCTGAGTTTCTTCTCTTTGATTAAGGCCATTTGTGTTTGCTAATTGGTGCCCATCGCAGTTAGTCTTCTACTTTCTTACAAAGACAGACATAAAGGTGTTATTTTCCTTGATGTTTACATTTCAAAAGGATGGCTCCCAGGTTCTTTAGAAAGACATTCTTGGGTTGTAAAAGACTTTTTAGCAGATTTACATCTCAAAGGGGCAGAGAAAGAGTTTAAAAGTTTTCTAGAGTAAATCCTCTAAGAAAACAGAGGTCAGGGTCTGAAGTCAGGAAGAAGCCAGTTTAAAATTTAGTCAAACTGAGGGAAACATTAGGCCTTCTTGATCACAAAACATCTCCCCTGTATTATTCAAGACCCTTGGGCACTTTAAATCATGCTCTGGCTACTCATGTGGTAGAAAAGTCTTGTATTTTATTTAGACCGCAAATTGTTTCTAAAATTAATGTAGACAACATTTTCAGTTTAGGTTAGCCTATAAATTTTAGTTCATTTGTTTTGTGACTCTGCTTCCTGAAATAGCTAATTACACTTATTTAACTGATAATATTCAGACATGAGGATGAAATGTAACAATCCTCCTCTTAACATACATTAGTGAAATATTCCAGAAGTGTTGAGTTCAGTCTGCAGTCAACCTTTTATGAGTGAGATCAATAGTTTACAGTAAACCCGGTAGCTGTATATAATTATTAAATCAATCAATAAATGAATGAATATAGAAACATTGTTATGAGAGGTCTGGAAAACTCATGATTCAAAAAACAAAGCTAAAACTCTTAGTCGATAATAAGATTATAGTTGCAGAAAATCAGCCTATATTTTTTAATGTTCTCCTGAAAATAAATGATGTGCTTCTCTAGAGAATATTATTTTTATTTCATATTTTAATATTCTGTAGAATAGTATTTTACAACTCAGTATGTAAACCAATGTTGGGGACCCATAATAATAATAATAGAGGAAATATGCCATAATATTGGGACCAACTGATTTGTGATTTAACACACAAAAAATTAAGTCTTAAATACAGCCCACTAAATTAAAATAAGACATCTATGATTCACATTCACATAGATAATCCTAAATATAAATCATCTCTTAGAGTTTCCACATACAGGACAAAATTCTCCTGTAGTGTTTTTATAACAGCCATTTTTAAAGCTGTGTCTGCAAAAATCAATAAGAATAAGATTCAGGAAGTTTTGTAGTTTAATTTTAACCTGGAGCTTATAAGATTTAGCCTAATAAAATTGGGAAAACAAGAAAAATTAAGTTTGTAAAATTGATTTTTAAACAGCAGAGATTTTCTAGAGCTCAGCAGGTATGTGATGGGATTACGATATTTTCATAGCTAAAAATATGATTCAAAAAACAAAGATGTGCTCAACACAAGCCATGGGTATTATGATTGTCTAGGGCATCAGGATTTAACTACTGTTTCTAAATCATACTTTTAAAAGTGATAATATAAGTGTAAATGTGTGTGTTTGTACATTTTAACACAAAATATGATGATGAACAGAAGCTATCCAGAGGTTAATTTCAAGTAAGCTGCACCAAGAAGCAAAACACAAAATTATTTCAGGATCAGAATCATACTCTCTGGTGAGATTTAAAAAAGAAGCCCTACTATTCATTATCATTTCTGTATTCACAGAGTAAATCAATCAAATGGGGGTCTGTGTTCAAAGGTCAAAATATGGGTATAGCAAGTTTGTAGAAAACATTGAAAATTCTGTGGCTATTATCAATCTTAGCTCTTCAAAATGCAAACGACAGAAAACATATTGGCTTAAGAAAAAAAAAAAAAAAAAAGGAATTTATTTGCTTAAGTAACTGAAATGTTCCAATATGGCTACAGATGAATATTCAGAAGGTCAAATAAAATCAGCTGGCTCTTCCCACCATAGAAGTTGACCTCCAGCAGGACTAAGCTTACATTCTACTATTCTGGCAATATCAGTAGAAACAGATGGTTATATTTACAATAGCTTTAACAACAATTCTAGACTGTCTTATTGACCTAGGGTTGCATACCCATCTCTGCTGGTCAGACTAGGTAAGGCTTGTTGTAGTCATAAATACACAGCTATTTACGGTAGTTTAACACAAGAAAGTGCTATTTGTTGCTCAAGCCATGACTGATGCAGGTCAAGGGGCTCTCTCTCATCTTGTAGTCTTGCCATCTTTAAATCATGCCTTAAATGTTTCCACAGCAGGGGACGAGAGAGGAAAAATAGGGAAAGCACTCTGAACTGCCTTGCCAAGAATTCAATCACATGGACCCCCCTGAACGAAGGGGAGGCTAGAAAATATGTTTTCCTCTATGCCAGGAAAAAAGGAAATGAAACAGGATTTGTTTTTGCCATGTCTTTCTTTTTCCAATCATTTTTCACAGAGTTTTGGCACTCTAATGGACCAGGTTGGGGTAACATATTCACTCCTAAATTTGGGGGAAATTAGGGAGGTCAACACCATCCAATTACAGTGAGAATGGGGCTGGGATATTTTCTCAAAAAATACAGAATTGCTTTTATAGCCAAATGAGGAAATGGAAACAAAGATGCTAAATAGGCTCAAGAAACAAACTGACCAGATGTATAAACAATTATTCTTTACAAGGTGAAAATAGAGGAATATATCCCCTTTCAATCTTACCAAATAATGATACAGTCATTCACATCCAAGTTACTTTTTAAAAAAAATCATCCTTATCTTCCCCAACCAAATATATATAATTAAATTGATAGGCCAAATCATCAATAAATATGTGATTGTCAACTGAAAAGAATTGCACTATGTGAGAGTTGTGAGTTAAGTTTATTTGGGGCCAAATGAGGACTATATCCCAGGAGACAGCATCTCAGATAGTTCTGAGGGGAGGCCAGTATACATACGATTTTCATGAAGGGGGAATATGTGAAACCAGAAAAATGCATAAAAGTCATCTAATTCAACAAGAATCTTATGTGCAATTGGCATCTCTATGACTCCATGCAACATGTATTGAATATTTGGTGACTAGTCTTTTTTATATTTGGATTTAAGCCATATACTAAAATATTAATAGCTATCACATTTTATTCATGAAACTATTATCAGAGTTTAATGAAAATCAAGTTTCAATCAAAAGTTTTAGTGAGATTAATAGAATGTTCAATTGTCACCTAACGAATGTGTTTGTACAGACAGGAAACAGAGGTTCTAAACAGTATTGTATGCAAAGCTAAAATCACTGATTCATTTCTGTCAGGCCTATTATCTTGGCATTTTATTCTTCAGGTACAAGGTTGAACTGATCTGCTGTCTCTATCAATCAGAAAAAAAAAATCATCTTAATGTATTATGTAAATGAATTGCTAATCCATCATAGTCTCATTTAGTTCTTTAAAATACTATACAACAGGCTTAAATTAAAAACATGTGCAGCTACATTCAGTCTGGACTTGCCAAATATTATCACTTTCTCCATGCCTCTGAAAAACATCTGTGTAGAAATGGGCTATCTGGGAACCTGGAAAGGGAGACATTATTTAGGGCCACCTGGGAAGAGATCCTGTTGCCCCTGCTGTGAGGACATAGCCTAGCTGAGGCTGTGTTGCTTTAGTTACCAGAGAACAACAATATTTATAAGTACTTATTTTAAGAGAAGTGCAGAGCTTAGTAATCTTTTAGGAAGATGCTACAACTTGGAATACAAAAAGATTATTGAAAGACAATAATGTGGCTGTGTTTTCAATTCTAACAAGACATAATCTGCATGTAGAGTGTCCCCAGAGAGAAAGAGGAGGACAAGGAAAACCACACTCATTTATATTCATTTACTTGTGCTCTGTGCAGTCAAGTACTGCATCCTTGGTTAAAAAAATCAAAAATAAATATGTTTAGTGTCTCTTCCCACCAATCCATATTGCATTTGAAAATTTTCAAAGAATATTCAACGTTTCCAACTCCTGTAAGGTAATGAATGCAATACCCCATTCTTGCCTTGTCTGAATAACTCAAAATGACCTCGCCAGAATTTATCGTCTCAAAATCTAAAACTTCCCATTACCAGAAAATCTAGGAAATAGAAAAATATGTTAAATGACACAATGAGGATGAAATAATCTAAATCTAGAAAGTGGGAAATTCTAAGTACAAGTGACCATAGTTAAATAATGAGTAAATAAATAATTGGCATGAAAAGATAAACTGAGGAAGATGCTGTAATAAATTATAAAATGGACCATATTTAGGTCTTGATTCAAACAGCAACAAAAAAATTGCACACATATATCTTTGATACTCTGGGGAAAATGAATATGGACTGTTATTACATAGTATGAATGGATTATTTTTATTTTTATTTTATTTTATTTTATATTTTATTGGGGTATAGTTGCTTTACAATGCTGTGTTAGTTTCTGCTGTACAACAAAGTGAATCAGCTATATGTATACATATATCCCCATATCTCCTCCCTCTTGGACCCCCCTCCCATGCTCCCGCACATCCCACCCATCTAGGTCGTCACCGAGCACTGAGCTGAGCTCCCTGCGCTATACAGCAGGCTTCCACTAGCTATCTGTTTTACACGTGGTAGTGTATATATGTCAAGCCCAATCTCTCAATAATAATCCAATGAATGGGTTATTTTTAAACTGTTAGATATGAAAAAAGTATTATAGAAAAATCCTTATATACTTGTGGTACATAGTAATATACTTATGGGGAAAAAAGTGTTATATAGTCTCTCGTCTTAGTGCTGAAGAGGAATTTGGGAGATAACGTTATTTAAATGAGTTTCCTAATATCATTTATGATGAGGTATTCTAGAGTGATAGAGCCATGTGGCAGTAGCTAACTGAGAAAGAAATAACGTTATGCTTAATATATCAGGCAATATCACCACTCTGGCAATCAGAGGGGTTTGACAAGTTCAGTTACTAGCGACAGACCTCACTACTTTTCATACCCATGTGTAATATATGTTAACATATGCATATATATATACAAGTATATACCTATACAAACATATACATAGACATACACATTTAATTAGTTCTTCTGATTTTGAACTTGAATATTTCTCAAAATTGAAGAGAAACCAAAATCACTTACATTGGCTATTTAAGAAGTTCTAGTATGAGTCTAAAGGGAGAAAACTGAACTTTGGAATTTTGTCCCTGCTTAGAAAATTTTAATTCCATAGAGTTTGAGAGGGATGTAGGCCACATTAAAAAAAAAAAAAAAAGAAAAGATGGAAATTGAATTTTCACAACTTTTAAGATTCCTTCATATTTTTATCAAGTTGAATATGTTTTATTTGAGATCTAGTTTTAATATAACTATTGACATATCAATACCATTAAAATTCCTTAATAATTGGACATTAAAAAACCCAAAATATTTTCATATTTTAATACAAATTCAATAAACACTCTATATGTAGGTACTTTTGTACCCCTAACAAGAGCTTTAAATAAATGTTTAGACATTATGGGCAAGACTGTACCAAATGCTGTGATTAATGTTACTAAACAGTTTCTATTATAAACTTCTGTTTTCAGAACCTGACATGATTCTGAAAAAGTCTCGGTTTGCACTAAAGTGTCGCATGTTTTCTCTTTCCCAAGGTGATTTTTTTCTCACATGTGGGAGAAAAATCTGTTTCCTTTTTCCACAAGTAGAATGTGGAAAATATATTTTTTCATTGTAAAAATAATTTGCTACCTATTTGTATTTAAAGTAGTTCAAATGACATGCTTATATAGCTATTATAAATAATTTTGCACTTTTTGATTATAAATATTACACAAAATCATTATAGAACCATTTAGAAATACAAAAGCATTTAAAGAAATACAAAAACCCACAAATAGAGATCACCACAGGTCATATATTTCCTACTTTGCCACCTTTAAAAAATATACATACTGAATATTTTAAAATTAGAATAATACATAAATATATAGCAGCAAGCCATATTTTTAAATATTCTAAATTGTAATTCCAAATGACTTTATAATAATTCATGAATGCAAGAGCTATAATCAATTAACTAATCATTGATATTAGAGCCACTATTTTGCCTCCAATTTCCTATAATAAAAATTACAATATGATATATAACCTGTACATGTGTATTTATGTGACAAAATTTTTTTTCAGAAACTGTCTTGAATTGGAGAACACTGCTTTCCGTCAACCGATATATGTTCTCCCATTTATTGAGGACAAAACTAAATTATTTTTCCCATTGTCCTTTACAACTAGGGATGGCTATGTGGTTAATTTTTCTCCAGTCAAAGGTTAGCTGAATCAATGGACATCACTTCCAGATCTTCCTAATAAAATCTCCTGGCATGATCTTCCATGTTTTTTTGTATTTTTTTCTTTTTTTTTAAATTGAAGTATAGGTAGTTTAAACTATTGTATTAGTTTTGGGTGTACAGTGTGGTGACTCAGTATTGACTAGCATGGTGACAACAAAGGTGACCTTGGAGGCTTCCCTGGTGGCGCAGTGGTTGAGAATCTGCCTGCTAATGCAGGGGACACGGGTTCGAGCCCTGGTCTGGGAAGATCCCACATGCCGCGGAGCAACTAGGCCCGTGAGCCACAACTACTGAGCCTGCGCGTCTGGAGCCTGTGCTCCGCAACAAGAGAGGCCGCGATAGTGTTAAGGCCCGCGCACCGCGATGAGGAGTGGCCCCCACATGCCGCAACTAGAGAAAGCCCTCGCACAGAAACTAAGACCCAACACAGACAAAAATAAATAAATAAAAAAATTTAAAAAATGTGACCTTGGAAACATTTGTTGAATATAACATCTACTATGGCCTTAGCTTCTTAATGTCTATGTGGCAGAAAAGTGTCTGGCTAGCCTGCACACCTGCTCAGGACTGTTACTTGATAAGCAAACTTCTTATTCTTTAAGCTGCTAAATTTGAAGTACCATTTATACCACAGTTTAGCCTACCTTAACTAATAATCTTTTCAAGAGTTTTAGTACATATGATCAAACTGCCTTCTGAAAACTTTGTGGTAATTTATAGCTAAAACAATACTTCTAATATTACCAACTCAGGACTCTTGAAAATATTGGGTAGCTATCAAACAGAGTAGGAAAGAAATGGAAAGCTTATATTCTCATAATTTGCTGAGAGTGAATTGAAAAGACTATTTGTAAGGGTGTGGACCATGTGTAAGGAAACTACAAGGGGTAGAATACTGGGAGAGGTAATAAATGGGCTCCACTACCACCTTAGGCCTGAAAGGTAAAGTGAGGGGGGAATTACCTCAATCTGAGACAGATTAGACTGTGCTGAGCCACTGCTTGACAGGAAGCCAGAAAGCAGAAATAGCGAATTTTGATTTTGTCCACATAGCCCAGTCCCCTAGGGCACAGAAAACAAGGTCAGAGCATGGCTTTGAGGAGAAAACAGACAGAGTGGGCACAGTGTACCCAGTTTGCCCCCTCGGTGTATATTTTTGTTCTTTCTGTGCCTTTCTAAAAGGCACACAAATCTCTTCAGCCTCTCTATTGTCAAGAGTTGGTGACAATTCGATCATAGTTATATATGCAGCCTAAGAGGTGAGTTGCTAATGTTCTTCACACAAGATAGTGTATAACAAAGGAAGAATAAGCAAATACAACATTGCTGCTTCACTCCTTGCTGTTCCTAAAGCCTAAGTAATGCTTCCTATACATTGGGCTGGCAGCTTGACTGATGGGATTCTTTGCTTACCTAGGTGAAACTTCACTTTTATGGAACCTGAGTTCTTGGTAATCATGTCTCTAGTACTTATTGGATTATTGCAGTATACCATTGACCCAAATTTGACAAGAGTCATAAAAGACATTCCAGTCAGTTCCCTGGGTTCTGAACATATTCATCATTGTTCTGCTTGTATGGCAGCACCCCAATGTGCCTGGTAATTTACCCTAGCCAATAGAGGGCCCACCTATCTGACAGCTGGTTAAACTATGAATCTAAAATGACCAAATGAAAATCTAGGTCTGCGTGAAGAGAGCTGGAGGAAATAAATAACCTAAACATCACTATCTTCTCTTTCTTGAAAACTCTAGCAATGCCATGAGCTGGCCAAATACCTAGAAGACAAAGGGCAAAGGTACACTTTAATATAGACCATTCGGGTTAGCATTAGTGGACACAAAGAACAATAAGGAAGGTGCAGCACAGATCAAAAGGAAGAAATAATGATAGCCAGAACTGGCAAAATTATTCTTAATATCTAATTTTAAATGGTGTTCATAATTCAACATGCATTTCTTAAATTTTCAAGTCACCCAATTTTTTTCATACATTTATTCATCATTTGTATTCATCATTGTCTTTATATCTTTCAAAATTATTATTTATTATTTCTCCATTTTTTTATTTGCAGAAAAGTCATGCTAAGGAATTTTTAATTTTGATTCATCTTTAGTTGACTGATCCATGCTGTCAGATATATCATGAAATCAGAAGCAAAACTTATTTTTCATACTTATACCTTGCTGCTTAACATAGTGTTTCTGGTGTTTTGATGAGACATTTCTATCTTGTAAATCAATATGCTTTAGCTTAGATTTCAGAAATTATACTAGGAATCTGTGGGATATCATAGGCCATCAAATGAATTCAAAATAAATAAATGAGTAGATGTTTTTAGTAACTTGACAGGCCCTAAAATTGGGGACTAAAGACTACCTCCAGCTTAATGAAATGTTCCTCATTTTGCTTCTTTCCTATTTCTATATGGCAGATGAAATATCATATTTCCCACTTGCCTACAAACTAATTGAAGCAGAAATTATGTCCTTCAACTTCAGCTTTTATCACATGATGGGTGCTTGATAATTTATTATTTAATTTTTAACTTAATCTATAGTTTATCATAATATAAATAGAAACATCACTTTATTTCCTAACAGAAGACATGTAGAGTTCATTGAGCCTAAAAAAAAAAAAAAAAAGGGTCAATATTTTAGAATTTATGAGTATGGTTTTAGCACTACACAGTGTTCTGTTTTTGAGAAAAAATTTGTCTGTCTAGAGAAAATATGGTTAATGTAGAATAGTATTATTTATTCCCCTTCGATATTTTCATGGCAAAAAAAATCCCTTGAAAGATCTCATTCTAGGCCTACTGGCTAATAACCTAATTTATAGTTTAATCTCCTGACATACACAGTGCTTTGAAACAATGACTGGCAAAATTCAGCATTTGAGATGCATAAGTCATTTCAAATCACAAAACTGACATTTTTGTTTTATATTAATTTTATATTAATCTTTTTTAAGCTTGTGTGATTTTGAATGATATAGTCTTGTCACTTCTTGTTTAATGTGAGAAGCTGAAGGCAGACATAAGTTCTTCAAAACAAGTAGCCCATTGCATAAAGTAAACTGCATCTGCCCAAGGACATTATAAGGAAATTCTAGAAACCTGGGACCACTGATTTTCTCACTCTCCTTTGCATGTTTTGTTTTCTTTATCCTTTTGATTATGACTTTTCTCAATATTAGTTTACATTTGAATTCTTATATCAAATGCCTTTAGTGTACCACAAACTGATTTAAATTTTAGGCAATTAGCTGCAGAATATTAAAAAAGCTTGGGGGTTTTGTTTTGTTTTGTTTTTGGCTTACCAAGAGGGAGGATACATTGCTGCTAACAACATGTTTCACAATGACATTACAATCTAAAAGAAAGGTAACTTGCCTGTCTAAGGTAGATTTAGAATCATTAAAAGTTGTTTTCTTGGTCAGGTCTGGACAATAGTAGGTCATGGCTGCAGAGTGTATTCTCTCTCTTCCTAGAATGCTTTCCCTTATTTTTATTTGTCTCCCATATCTGTTGTCCAGAATTTTAAATGTCTCTAGGCAGCAGAGAATTCAACAAATGATTCAAAAATTAAAACAAAATGAAATAATATTGATCAACCTTCAAAATACATATAGGACCTCCACAATCTAGTCTTCATGAAGGATCAACACACAGTTGAAAATCTGGACAACTGATGATGACCTTTCCTACAGGAATGACTGAGAAGGAAAAAAAAAAAATACTGTTGCTAAACCAAACTTGGCTCTTCTCACCTTCAAAGTAAAGCCAATCTACTGACACTGAGTTATGGTGAAGGAAAGTACAGCATTTACTGCAAGACACCCAACATGGGGCCAAGCAAGGAGAATGAGCAGCTCATGCTCAAAAGACCTGAACTCTCTCATGTCTTTCAGGGAAGGGTTTTTAAAGACTCTGTAAGGGAGAGCATCACAGGGTGTGTGATCAGCTCATACACAGTTCTCTGGTTGGTTGATGGTGAGGTAACAGGGTGATGTTCCCAGAATCTCAGTCATCAGCCTTCTGGTTCCAACTAGTCCAGGGTCTATGTGCTGGTAGCCAGCATGTGGTTAACTTCTTCTACCTGGTGAGGGTTTTATATCTGCAAAACAACTCTAGGATATGGCTTAGGATATTATCTATAGACCTTAAGGAGGAACTAAAGGTCCTTGACTTTGTTTTATGGCTAAGCAATTATTATTTTGTCTTGCTTGACTGTATTCCTTTGTTTCTGTATTTTCTCACTTCTCTGATTAAATTTGCCCTTTGGAACTCAGGGAAGGCTTAGGAGGCTAAAGCTTTTATACAAAGAAGAGGTAGGGAAAAAGGGGGTCTGTCCCTGGGAAGGCCCCACAGTGACCTGCTCAGTTTCAATCCTATTCTTTTAGAAAATGCTGAGTATTATTTGCACATAGTAATTAATAACCATAAAAACAAGTTTAAAGCCCTACCTGGTTATGTTAGTCAGCTACAGCTGCTATAACCGAATAATACTACAGACTGGGTGGCTTAAATAATAGAAATAAATTTTCTCACTGCTCTGCAGGCTGAAAATCCAAGATCAAGACACCAGCAGGGTTAGTTTATGGTGAGACCACTCTCATTGACTTGCAGATGACCACCTTCCCAGTGCATCCTCACATTGCCTTTTCTTTGTGCGTGCACACTCCCGGTGTCTCTTTCTCTTCTTATTAGGACAATGTTCTCATTGGATTAGGTCCCAATCTTCATGATATCATTTAACCTTAATTACCTCCTTAAAGGCCCTATCTCCAAATACAATCACTTTGAGAATTAAGGCTTCAACATATGAATTTGCTAGAGGAGGGGTCAGACACAATTCAGTCGATATCATCTATAAATCAAATCCACCTTCATTAGTAACCAGATTCTGAAAGCCAGTGAAATAGCGATATCCCTGTCCTTCAGGACTTGATCCAGTAAGCCATAGCCTCACTCTAGTAATGATGCATCTGAAAGCCAATCAGCAATATCCAAACTCCAGTAAACATTCTTCTTTAGCTAAAGCTCAACATCTCTAAATGCATCTACTTCTGAAAGAGCACCAATCCGTGATTCCATGCCATTCCAAACCTTACCAGCAGGTTGATTTGTTAGCAATGTAGCACCATATAATAGAGCTCCTTCTTAATCAGCAAGCAATAAATTCAGCTTTTTTCCCCCCAGATATTAGGTAATTTTTTTTCTTTCAACAAAGGTATAAAATGCAATTTCTAGGGACTTCCCTGGTGTCACAGTGGTTAAGAATCTGCCTGCCAATGCAGGGGCATGTGTTCAATCCCTGGTCTGGGAAGATCCCACATGACACAGAGCCTGTGCACCACAATTACTGAGCCTGTGCTCTAGAGCCCACGAACCACAACTACTAAGCCCACGTGCCACAACTACTGAAGCCCGTGCACTCTAGGGCCCGTGTGCCGCAACCACTGAGCCCGCGTGCTGCAACTCCTGAAGCGCACGTGCCTAGAGCTTGTGCTCCGCAAGAGAAGCCCACGCATGACAATGAAAAATAGCCCCCGCTTGCTGCAAACAGAGAAAGCCTGCATGTAGCAACAAAAACCCAATGCAGCCAAAATAAATAAATAAATTTATTAATAATAAATTAAAAACTTTAAAAAATGCAATTTCTAGACTTAAAACATATAGCAAAGACCAAATTTAAAGGTGTGTGTTTTACGTTAATTATATGGTGACTTCTCACCTAAATATCTAGCACATCTCCTTTCTTGGACTCATCATTGCTGCGACAAGAGCTGCAAGGCTTTCTTTTCATTGTTTGCTCTTCCACACTTTTTTCCTTTTATTCTTCTTTCAAATCACTTAAAATCACTCAGTTTTCTTCAATCTTTAATCTACTTGGACAAATTCTAGTGACATTGGTCACTAGGTGTAGTTTTCATTACTCAGTCTAATATTTATAGAATTATAGAATAGCTAAAAATTAAGAGAATGTGCTAAGTCCTTTGGATGGTGTTTTATATGTATTTGCTTTGCCATCTTGGAGTTTGTAAAAGTTATATGACAAGTGTTCTTAGAGAAAAACAACTAGATAGTTCTTAGTTTTCTGTCTTCTTGTTTTCTCTGTGTCTGGAGGAAATTAATTTTGGATACTTTCTTTAAAGGTGTTAATTAATGCAGATGATAGAGGCAGTATGGGGTACAATCATTAAAAAAAATAAAAATATGTTCATAATGACAAGTATAGTTTATACAGTTTTCAAGAGAATTTTGTAGTTCATTAAGATGTCATATTTAATATTATATATTTATATTGTTTTATTTAATATGCTGATAACAGTAGCTTTATTTTAAAGCTAAGCTATGATCTGTAAAGTTATCTATTTGCATACTTATAATAGTTTACATTACAGTATTTTATATTGCATTATCTACATGACAATAATTTATACACCAAATACAACATATTGTTTATATTCATATGTATAAGATATATGTGAAGATACCTTAAACTGGATTAAAAAAACAAATATAAAAAAAGGCAATATTTCATAAAATGATGGAATCATAATTTTGCTTTCTTTGTGACTTTTGGCCATAATTTAATTATGTCTTTTTTCTCTAAGTCTCTAATTATTGGAAAAGAAATATTAAAGGTTTCTAGTAATCATTGATGTTTATTTCTAAGGTTAAAATATTGCCTGTAACTATTTCTTACATATAAATATTTATTATTTCTGTTCATATCTTATCCTGTCTGAAAATTCTCTTTTATTTTGCCTTTTCCAGATTCAGGCTTGAAATTCAGATTAATAAAACTGTTTAGATGTTAGGATAAATAAAACTGTTAAGATTTTATGGCCACAGGTAAAGCAAAGATTTTCTTCTTCACCTTAAAAATATAATGGGGATAGTTTGGTTTGTTTGACACCCTTTAGATGTTACTTCTCATTTACTGTGAGAGCTTCTTTGTTTACGAAATCTAGGATATAAAATGAATATGCTAAAAGAGAAGTGAAGTCATTCTAGGTTAATTATGTATAATTAAAACATACTAATATGAGTATGTTTTAATGACTGCATACTTTTCAGGTTAAAAGAAGCATACTAAATTTTTATGCATGGACTGATATAATAACTGCCAGCAAATCCATTTTTAAATAAACAAAATAGTTGAGTAATACCCTTGTCAGTCACTGACATCCACAATACACTTCACAGGATAAATTAAAGTCTTTGGAGATTTGCTAATGCCTTCATTGTCACTTTCCTCTCATATCACTATCCATCACTGTAACACCCTGAACCCACTGACTCCATTAGGGAAATATTCATGCCTAGTGTATACCTTATAAAAACTCCTTTGAATAACACTGATTTAATGTTGTGTGTCAATGATTCATACCAAACAGGTATAAAGCTCACTACAGTATCGTAGACATAAATTCATCATTAAAGTACAAACATCTCTCAGAAGTTAAATCAACTCAAATGACTAAATTGCTCATCCTTATGCAAGCTTTCTCGCTAACAAAAGATAAAAACACAAATATTTATATAGATGGTAGGTATGCTTTTAGGGTGGGCTTCCACCATTTTGGATCATTTTAAATGTTTTGATGAAAGAGGCTTCCTAACCTCTATACGATCTCCCATGAAAATGTGACAAACCAATTAAAATGTGTTTTAGATGACTTGTTGCTACATAGGTAGCCATAATTAAAGTTGATTGTCAATCAAAACACCAGTTTAAAATCCCAGAATGTCCTAGCCGATGACCATTCCAAAAAACACTGTTAACCAAACCATTTGCCCTTAGGAATGGACTATAAATATGATCTCGTCTTTGTTAGCTTATTTTCAGGGTGGACTGAGGTTTTTCCTTAACCAGAGAGCTACTGTTTTACAATAGTTAAAAAAAAAAAAAATGCTTAATTTTGTTTCTCACCTAGGGAATGTCAACTTACCTTTCCAATGTCAAGGATACAAATTTCACTGGGACTATCATTAAAGAACTTTGCATAGCTTTGCTTTTACTCAAAATATCCATTGTTCATGTCATACTCAATCTATAGGAGTAAGGATACCCAGAGAACTCCAAAATAAGGCAAGTGTGCTATTTAAGTGAGCTCTCTGGAGGAATCATAATCTACTCCCTCCTTATGTACGCTGTATGAGCTGAATCCAGTTGTGGAATAATGCAACTAAAAAAGAGTTCTGAATTCTGTTTCTGACCTGTTTTAATCATAAATGACCACAAGTCTGCTCTGGAGTCTCAAGCAAGTAGTTTATATCCAAGAGCCCGTGTTGCCTTAGACAATCACTTGGGCCTTGATTTTCCCTTGGCTAGTCAAGAGGAACTTGTACTATAGCAAACACTTCCTGTTGTACCTATAAACAAAACACTATGATCAGATAGAACAATAAATGAATAGCCTAATGAAAATGACCACTTTACTCCCTAGAACAGGCCTGGCTGTTCTTTGAGATATGCTTTCCTGGTCCGTGTTTGTTAATCTATGTCTCTGCTTTCAGGGTTTATTATTAGGACTCATAATTACTTTGCAGTTGGAAATTACTTGTATTGCAATTGGCCAATACATTCTGTCCAGAGACTTAAATGCTACTGTGTAGGCATTGTCACAGAACATGATTAAACAATACATCCTGCAGTCACAAACACATGAGGTACTTATTCTAGTCCAACTTCTCATCAGCACAATTCTGAAAATGTATAGAATTAGGCATCTTATTATGTATAGAATAAAATATGAGCCGACCCAGCCTTGGCCACCAGCAGCAGGCAGCTAGGCCATTACAAGTAACACTCATAGACTATACTAAAAGATGAAACAAGGTCTTTCTGTAACCACTTTGTGACAATTTCTGAAATAAGACTGATATTTAGACACTAAAAATTCAAAAAAAGACTATGCAGTCTTCATTTTCTGTTTCTTTTTAAACTGACAGCACTAGCCAAGCTTCCTCTTGTATTCTAGATAAAATCTAACAAGCTACCCAATAACCTAATTATCCCTGCTTCCTGTCAGGAGTATCTTTGGTTTCCTTAACCCTCACTTAGAATCATCCAGCTCAATCCCAATTCCTATAAAAAGCCCCTAGTAACTTCCCCTTAAGACAGCCCAGGTTCTCATATTCTTTTGCTACCAAAATCCATATAGGCTTAGCCGTGAATTTGGAAGTGTTCTTGTTGATCTTTGACTGGTAAGTTCCAATATTTCTTAGGGCCTTTCAAGGAATTTTTAAGTTTTAGTTATGCTTTTATTCAAAAGATTAGAAAACAAGTGGTATATCACTGAAGAGAAAAAACCATTAAGTTTCATTGGGATAAATATGCACCTCAACAAACTACTTCAGCTGTCAATTGTCAAATATCTCAAATATAATAATTTCTGATCATTTTTCCTCTCTGTCAAGATCTATAATGCCAGTAAATCTCCAAGTTTGTTTGCCTCTACTCTCCAATATCACCATCTGAAGAATCAGTGCAGTTTTTCACTGTTTACTCAGTTTTGTCAGAGTCCCCTGAGTCCATGAACAGGCAGGACACGTGAGTGAGTTAGATGTCATTTGACCTTCAGGGAGCACAGAAAATTATTCACAACAGAATAAAGTTCATATACTATGTTTGTTAAAAGGAAAAATATGTTCTTTTTAATTTTACTCAACACATGCGTCTTTTATATGAAGTTAGAAAAATTTATTTTTCAATATACCATATATATACATGGTATATATGTATGCATATTTTATATTTATATATATATATATATATATTTTTTTTTTTTTTTTTGGCCACACCATGTGGCATGCGAGATCTTAGTTTCCTGACCAGGGATCAAACCCAAACCCGAGCCCCGTGCAGTAGAAGCATGGAGTCTTAACCACTGGACCACCAGGGAAGTCCCTCCATATACCTTTTAGTAAAGGTATATTGAAAAATTACTATGAGATTTGAATACATTTCATGAATATAAATTATATTCAGCAATAAAACTTTGGAATATGTTTCTCACAGTGTCATTTTTGCTAGTGATTACTTCCCTGTGTGGAATGCCTTGTGTTCCACCCTCCCTTCAAGCTGATGGCTAATTTGCTGCACTCTCGTTGGCTCATGTGTCATCTCCTCCAGGAAACTATCCTTAACCTGTTTAGACTGAATTAGTCAGCCCTTTTCTGTGATTCCATGATACTCTGTACAAATCTATCATCCCATATACTTCAATTATTTTTTCTGAGTATGTTTCTCTCATAGACCCTGGGTTTCTTGAGAGAACTCATATTCATTTTGAATCTACAATGATTGTACAATAATCTCCTGGTAAAAGTGTGAAAAATAAATCAGTAGTTATAAGCTCTTCCTATTTAAGAAGTAAAAACCTAGCAGAGACAACCAGGTGCTTCTTATTTAAAATACAACATTTTGAAAACCTAACAAATACTCCCATATTTGCTATTATGACTAAGTGTTCTCTGCAGTGTATAATGAAATGACTTTCTTTGTATTGAAAGAGATTCTATTGCACTATTGAAAAAATATCAGTTAGCTACTAATTAGCCTTGCTTTCTGCTTGTGGAGGGCTTGAGGTGAATGGCTGTGGAAGAGAATGGGAGCAATAATTAAGTAAACATTTAGACAATTCAAACCTTTTGCTCCTTGCAGATAAAAATGCAAATCAGGTTTGCAATATAACCTCCATGCAGACAACCAGGGCAGATGCTAATGAATCTAACATGTTTGTCATGAGTAGTTTAGTTTTAAAACCATTGATTTCTTTACAAAGAGGAACAGTGAAACATAAAGTTGTTATGCTGCACCAAACCTGAAAAATTAAAGGCTGCTAATGGTCTTTAGTAATACATTGTGAGGATGATTCTGAAAAAGCTCAGCAGTTTTGATGAATCACTCTCATCTGGCAAGAGGTCTTGACTTATTTGACAGAAGGTGCCTTGCATAGATCAGCATAGAAAAGTGAGAGATAACAGCTACTGTGTTACATAATAGTGTAATAATACAACATTTACAGGGTTTTAAGTGCAAGTGAGAAACAATAAAAGTGAAGAATTTCACAGTTAAGGAGGAAACTTACCCGTCTGCCCTTTAGCACAAAGTCACAACCCAGAATTAAGGGACCCGAGATTCAGGGCAAATGGTGTGGCTGCTTGCTTAAAGAAGCAGTCTGCACCAATTATTCAAGTCTTATATTATTTCATGTTTTTTTTTGTTTTTTTTTTTTTACACCAAGGGATATACAAATTTCCTTATAAGTCCAGCATAACCCTTCTTAAACCTCATGATTTTATTTCCCTACTCAAAAAACTACATTGGCTACTAATTACCAATTTTATGAAATTTAAGTATTCTGGCAATGCTCTCTTGTATATCCAAATCAGGGATACTTCACTTCTCCAAATTTGTTTCCCTCTCCTCTCTAGTTATACATTCGACTGGAATTACTGTCTCCTTGGTTTGCAATAGTCCTTGAGTGCTTTTATTTGCATAAGCCAATTTCCTTCTGAAACTGAGCAGGACACTGTGGGGTTCCTGGACACAAATCCTTTCCGTGTCCCCTATTTCTTGATTGTAGGAAATAGGCTTCATTCAGCCTCCTTGACCTGCCCTGAGTTCCAAAGGGCAGATTCAAACTGTTGTTAATCAGGGAAGGGAGGGAACACAGAAACAAGGGAGGAGCAGTCAAGAAAAAACAGCTCAGCCTTGGGGCAGGGTCCTGGTTCCTCCTCAAGAAATATATGTAACAATATCTTTGAGCTCTTCTGAAGAACCAAGGCCCCCACCCAGGTGGAAGATGGCAACTTCAGGCTGAGCACAACATTACTGGAGCACTGCCCTGTTACCTCACCACCAACCAATCAGAAGGTCACACACCCTGCAGCCCTCCCCCCAAATTTTGCCTATAAAAACTTTTCCCTCAAAACCATCAGGGAGTTTGGGGTTTTTGAGCATGAGCCACCCGTTCTCTTTGCTTGGCCCTTTGATAAACTTTCTCTGCTCCAGACTTCAACGTTATAGTTTATTTGGTCTCACTGGACACAGCAACTTTGTTTGGTAACACTTCCTTGAAGTTCCCTCTCTCTTCCCTACATCTAACCCATAATAATTCATACCCATATTTTTAAAGTCCACAAGTCCCAACTTCTGTAAGAATAACACTTAATTTTTACTGAATGCTTATTATGTGTCAAAATGGGCTGAATGGTTTATGTGCAGTATCTTATTTATGTGCAGTATCTTATCTTCATCAAATCCTTGAGGAGGTCATAATAATTATACCTAATTTACAGATGAGGAAACTAAGATTGGAAGAGGTTATGTAATGTCTCCTAGGTCTGATGTCTAGCAAATAACAGGATTTGAACTTGGCTCTGATGGACTGACTATACAAGGATTCCTTTCTGTGTTCCTCATGAACTTATTATCATTAACTCAGAAATTTGCTATCAATTATCTTATTATTATTTTCACATGAATTAATTATGTACCTAAGTCTAGACTATAAGATAAAAAAACATAAGTTTTTTCTTTCTGAACTCCTAAAATAAAATGTTGTGAATATTTTCCCAGAAAATATTCCCAGAATAAGTGTTAAAATGTTTACTAAGAAACTTATTATTCAGTACACAGTGATAGGTAGACACACAAAAATCTTATCAACCCTGATTTGAAAGGACATATATCACTCTGAAACATAACATATTTATTAAAAGGGAAAACTAATAATCAAGATAAAAATAACAATAATTTAAAAGATAAGGTGTAGCTATTCGATAGAAGTAGAGAAAATAGCACCAGGAAAGAGAGTTTTATTGAATGTCTCTGAGAGTCCATGTTGAGGTGGGAACTGTGCAATCCCCCATGAACTTACAAATGATAGATCAGTAAGCCAGTGAGTAAAATGTAGAAAAACAAGGACTGTGAGAAATATGCATCAAGAGTTATTGTACACGTAGAAGCAATGCATAGTTCTCATAGGAATGTCATCCTACACACTTGGATGCCTGAGCTGATCTGGGATGACTGAGTTAGCCAGGGAAATGAAGTGGAGAAAGACATTCCAGACAGAAGATAAAAAGAAATAAATGGGTACCAAGGTAGAGAGAGTTCATAGCACATTAACAGAAATCCAAATGATTCAATGAAACTGTACTCAAAAGTGCAAAGGAGGCAGTGGCTAGTAATGAAGCCAAACAAGGTAAACACACACTGTGTCCCTGATTGTCTTTCCTGTCTCACTAAAAAGCTTTGAGTTTTTCCCGAGGACTTTGGCAACCCAATAGAACTTTTAACAAAGAGAGGTATGCACTTAAATTTCTCATTTATAAAATCACGGTGGTAGAAAAGCTGAAGGTGATTAGAGGGGTTAAACAGTGAATTCTGAGATATGTTGTTACAAATCAAGAATGAAATAACAGAGCATCAGGGAAGGATTTCAAAAGATACTCAGAAACCAGTAGCAATGGAACTAGGTGAAAGATTGGTTTGAAAGACTAAGAAAGAGGGAATTACAAAGAAAGAAATCCAGTATATAACTTAAAAAACTGGATAGTTGTGGAATGGACTGAAATGGCACAGTAAACATACTGATAGCACACTGTGAAGATAAGATCAATTTGAATATTTATATTTGTAATGCCAAGAGGAGACTTTCAACTGACAGTCTTGACCTCACAGTGAGATTTCACATGAGATAAAGATACAAGGGAGTAGTCAGTATTTAGTACACCCAGGGTGTACATATATAGCACAGAAAAGGAAGCCAGTAGTTGATCCCCGAGGAAAGCAAACATTTAGAAGATAAGAAATAGAAGAGAAAGCAGAATAGAAAGTGGGCCAACTCATGGAAGAAGGATGAAGTAGAAACAGGGATGAGAAGTCTAGCAGTTAAATTTGGTTCTAGAAAACAGAACCACTCTATGTATTTCAAATGGGAGTATTTGAAACAGAGAATTGATCACAAGTGTATCATAAGAACTGAGAGAGCAAAATTCAAAAGCTGAGATTATTCTGAGATTAATAATTTCAGTAACACCTACTACCTCTAGGCTGAAAGAGCAAAAATATGTTGCCCTTATCACATAATTCCTCTGCCTCTGAAATTGTAAGAGATCCTGCAGCTGTCTTAGCTGCCTTAGAATATCCCTACTACACTCTCATAGCCTTCCAAAAATCCAGGGGCCCACATTATGTATTATGCTATCATAGTAGGAAAACATAAAGGCACTCACTGATGTTGCTTCCACCAAAACCAGAGCCCTTGATAAAGTTTTGCTACCAAGACTGCTGCAGGACCCAAGAGCTCTGTGCTTCAAGGGTGACAGCCACCCTCTGCTTGTCAGTGCTGGAAACACATAGCCTGAGCAGGAATTGCACTTGGCCCTAATATTGTTGGAGGCGCATCCAGAATCCAAAGGGCAGGGGCACATGAGTTCTTTTTTTCTCCCATTTCCCAAAGCCAGTGCCTTCCACTGGGAAAAACTATTGGAAAATTCATTTTCAGGCTTCCAAAAGAGCAGAGGAGCATGGAAGTAGAGTTGCAACAACAACAAAATGATGGGTATACAAAATTTCCAGAAGGGTGGATGGCCAGTATAAGAGCTATGGACTGAGGGATTCTGGTCGGGTTCCCAACCACCCACCAAAATGCTTTGCTAAAATGATGCAACAACTTATTCTCTTTCTAGAAGTTTATGAGGGTGTTTTTACCCATTTTCCAGTACTAGATACTATCAAATTTTTTATTTTTGTAAATTTGTTGATGAAAATAGACATCAAAGCACTGCTTTCTATTTGCATTCCAATAGTTAGGAGGACTGTCCCCTGGTTCTGGTTGTTTCTCCAAAAAGAGCTGAGTGCATTTTAGTGATAATTGAGCTACATGCTGTAGCTGTCCAGAAGGATACTTCTAGAAAAGCCATGACCTCATATCTCTGCTGATCTCACAAAACAAAAAGAATGGTATTGTGATCATGGCCATAATTCCATTTTCCAGCTAAGCTTTCTGCCACCTTATGTTTACTCTGAGTCCCTCAAGGCAGATCCTGATACAAGAATTTGATTACAAGTATTTTATTTAGTGAAGGAACCCAAGAAATATCAAAAGGATAGAAAGGAATATGTGCCAAACTTAGGGGATTTGCTAGAGTGCTTCATGATGCTTCCTTGCCCAACTGTAACATGGTGATGGTGTGACAAAGTGTGAAAAGGAAGGGAAGGAAGTCAATAAAGCATGTGTTAATAAATTGGTTATAGCTATAAGGTATAAGAACCTGGCACTAAATCCCACAGTGGTTCATTTCAGAGACTATAGAGAGCACCCCTTAAAATTGTCATCTCACAGCAAAGGAGTCTGAGGTATTTTTCAACTCCTAGTTCTCATGACATTTTCCCTATGTGCATAGCTATGTACAAATTTCCCCCTTTTTATAAGGGCAGCAGTCATATTGGATTAGGGGCCCATCCCACTCCAGTATGATTTCATCTTGACTAATAACATACACAACAAATCGATTTCCAAAAAGGTCACATTCTGAAGTACTAGGAGTTAAGACTTCAACATATGAATATTTACTGGACACAATTCAACCCATAACACCATCCATAGTTACTTGGAGTTCATCCTCCCTCATTGTAAATTGTAGACTGTGTGTGTATGTGTGTGTGTGTGTGTGTATGTGTGCTTTCCACACTTGACTGAGGCCGTTCCTAAATGTACACATGCTTGTAGTTGTGTTCACCCAAATCGATGCCCTGTTGGTCTGTCCAGCTTATGGTAGATGACTGCTGGTCACATAATTTCTTGATATAAACAAGATTAGGATCAGTAGCCTATCAGACATTCCTTTTTGCTTCTTTCTGCTTGTTTGTTTGGCCACTCCGCGTGTGCGGCTTGTGGGATCTTAGTTCCCTGACCAGGGATTGAAGCCAGGCCCTTGGCAGAGAAAGCACCAAGTCCTAACCACTGGACCACCAGGGAATTCCCTCAGACATTCCTTTTTGAATGGGCAAATGTTATATGCTGCAGATGATCTTGTTCCAGAACCCTAGGAATCTGTATAATGTCTCTCATATTGGAGCTTGCCAGAGACACCATACACCATTCCTATCTACCACAGATAACACAAGCACTATAGAGTCTGCGGGGCAGATTGCTGAATGCAGTGCAGCTTGTACCAAAGCCTGAACCTGCTGAAGAGCTCTCCCTTTCTCTGGACCCCACTCAAATATGGCAGCCTTCTGAGTCACTCAGTTGGAGCAATATTTTCAATTGTACTATATGTTGTCTGCAAAATACAAAGTGATTGTCATCGTGTACTGTGCCTCTCTCTTCATGGTAATAATTGCAACATTCAATAACTCATCCTATATCTTGGAGGTGATGTCTCCAAACCATTAGATATTAAAAATGTCCCTATAGTGCAAGTCCCTGGAATTGTGTAGGGTTTATTTCTCACCATTTTCCAAGGCTTGCAGAATACTTTCCAGTTTTGACTTTAAGGGTAACATTAATCTTTGCTATATAATCTGATGTGTTTTTTTAATTTCTCTAACTGACTTTCTTGACTAAAGGGGAAGAAGTTTCTAGGTCTTCAACTTGGCTTCTATTACCATAATACCACTTACTAAGTCCTAGAACTACTGTGAGTATGTGATTATTCTGCCCAGTATATTTCGACATGATGTAGTGAAAGACCAGGGAAAAGACAACAGGAAGGGTCCATGGAATCACTGGACCTATTGTGAGATGAACTGAGTCCATAACATAGTGGACACTAGAGAATACACCCTCCTTGGTAACTGAACAGTTCTGTTAGCATGCTTTCTGTAGATAGAAAGTCAGGACCTAAAAGTATTTTTACTTTCAAACAGCCACCAGTCTCCTTTAATTCAAGCTGGTGGCACTTTTCCCACATAGATTTTGGTTACTACCAATGAGATGTTGAGTAATGTTGATGCTTCCTTTGTATTCTTTTAATCACCTTAATGGAGGTAGTGTCCTCTGGCCCCTTCTGGGGAATATATTCATCTGATGCTTCTCTGTTTTTATGTAATAAATATATCCTTCAATGCATGCCTTTCTGAGTCTTTTCAATCCTGCCTCAAAACTCTACTGGTAGTTCCACATCTTTATCTCTTCTGGCTTGGGTGTCATTCTAGCAGCATAGTAGGTCAGGTTCCTGAGTTATAGGACAACGATCTCATATCAGTAAATCTCCGTTATCCAGCCTCCCATGTCACCTAGTTCACTCTTAAGATCGACACCAACATATATTCTTCTGGTTCCTATTGGTAACTGGTAGCCTGATTCTGCTGCTTTTCGTTTCCTATAATTTATATTTTCTCCCTTCCTTCCTTCTTTCCTTCCTTCCTCCCTCCCTCCCTCCCTCCTTTCTTTCTTTCTTTCACTTTCTCTCTCCCCCACCCACCCTTTCTTATTTATTTATGTATTTATGTATTTATTTATTTATTTAGGTAAAAATCTATTCCCTGGTATTGCAGAGAATATTTCTTCATTGCTCAAGCTATGCTTACACCCACTTAATTTTTGGTCTGGAAGCAATATGGAGGTAAAGCTATGTTTTGAGGAGGATAAAATAATCTTTTGAGACCTTTTCATGGTTTATAGGCAGTGGGAGACTGCTTTGCTATAGCAAGGTGAATAGGACCCCTTTTACCGGCCAATAGTCTAGGCTCTAACCTAGGGGAAACTGAAGGTTCAGATGTTCCTATCTCAGTTCACAGGGTCCCATACCTTCCTTGTCAGAACTTTAACTCTACCAAAGTGTGAATTTAGTCAACTTTTAAAATGAGTCAATTCTCTCAAACCTTGGATTTTACCCTTTTATCTGTCGTCCTTAAAATATAACCTCACTTACCAGCATCAACTATTTTAGTTCGGGATCCTTCCAAAGAAGATCCTGAAACAACTGTACACATAGTTTATTTAGGAGGTAATCCCAGGAAGAATAATGGGTGAGGTGAGAAGTGAGAAAGTTAAGAAAATTATGAAAAAGAGGTTAATGCTATGGGCAAGTAGGACTCAACTTCACTTTAAAATCTCTGAGAGACTGTATAAAATCTCAACTTAGAATTGTTCTGTAAAGTGACAAACGTTGTGACCACAGGCATGCGTCCCTCATTGGTTGATACATTAATACTTCTCACCTACCTTTTGTATGGGCTGATGATACTCTTATAAATAGAGATACCCTGCAGCCGAGCAATAGAGAAAGCCACTCCCATGTAAGGAAACTGTTTGAAGATGGCTTTCTAGGTAGGTGGAGGGCTTTGGGCTTGTTTATCCAACAGAGGCAACGTTGGCTTATACCAAGCCAAGACAGTAGAAATATAAATACAGATTGAAATATATTTGTTTATTTTACATTGTTGAGTTCATCTGTAACATTATGGAAGACAGGTCCAATAGTGTAATTTGTGTAAGGACAGATTACATTGCTTTAAAGAATGTGTTTAAGTTTTAGAAATAGAGCCTGAATTAGTTAGCTAACTCTAAATAATACTGCATAAAATCTATCCCAAAGTCAGTGTCTTGGAAAACAAATTATGCATTCTCATGAAGTTTGAGGCTGGCAGAGGGTCAGAGTGTATCTTTCAGGCTGGGACTTCTGGGAAGCTCTGCTTCCTGTTATAGGTCTTCAGGGCTAGCCCTGCCTCACATGTCTGTCATCCTCCTGGGAGCAATAGACTGTCTAGGATATGCTCTTCTCATGGTAACACCATAGGTACAAGAGGGCAAGCAGCACCACAAGAGGTCTCTGAATGCCTAGGCCCACTGCCATATTAATCAACATTTGTAAGAGAGAATAAACCTGACTCCATATTGGATCTATTCCTTTAGCTCTAACCCTTGTGCTCTGTTGCTTGTGCCTAGTCAGGCTGGCTCTGCACCTTTGTAAAAGGATGTTGCTTATAGCCTGAAATATATATGATAGTCCATTCTCAAGACCCTGACCTTTAAAGGTATAACAATTTTTCATTCATACAGAGATAAAAAGTTGCAGAACAGAGAATAACTCTTAGAACACTGTGACCACACCTACATGGACAACTGCAAGAACAAAGGATTCCAGAACCAAGAAATGTGCAACAACCAGCCACACACCCTCTCCTTTTAGCATAAAAGAAGCCTCAATTCTAACTCTGGTAAGATTGTTCTTTGAGACACCAGTCCACCATCTTCTTGGTCTGCTGGCTTTCCAAATAAAATTGCTATTCCTTGCCCCAACATCTCGTCTCTCAATTTATTGGCTTGTCAGCAGTGAGCAGTACAAGCTTCGACTTGGTAACACATTCAGAAGACCAAAACTTGACTACCCCTAAGGTGAGGTAACTGAGACTCTCACTTGGGGCACAAAGGTTGAGGGGCTGCCAAAAACCTTAATGGGCAAGATGAAAAATATTTTAATGCAATATTTTAAAAATGCAAAAATTTCCACAAAGAACAAAATATCAAACAAACAATTTTATAGAGGTATGATTAACATACAAAAAGTTATACATACTTATGCATACAACATAATGAATTCAGAGATAAATATATATCTGTGAACTATCACCATAATCTATACCATAAACATATCCATCACCTACAAAAGTTTCCTCTCACCGTATTTTATTTACTTATTTATTTATCATAATTATTATTATTTTAATCTGGTCTTGAATGTGCCTGGCCTTGCTTCACCTTCCTTACCTTAATCCCACCTGGCAAGTCACATAGCCAAGCTTAAGTTGACAGGGTGATAAATGTACTCTACCTATGGAGGTAGGATTTGAGGAATAAAGTATTTTGAACAATAATTAAAAAAATAAACAATATGTCTAAATGTTTCAATGAAGAACTTATGTCTAAGGGAAATAGGACTGATAGAGTGATAAATCTAGTAATGAGAAGATGCTGTAGGATGAAGGAAACATGCTTATACACATAATAACATGCATAAAAGCCCCATTATAAAGACTTTAAAATGTATTATTAAACAAAGTGACTTAACTAGTTTGGTAGAAGAGACAACATAAAGTAGATAAAGAAATAAAGATTTTCTGGAATAATTTTTGTATAATAGCCAAAATCTGCAAAGATTGTTATTTAGGAATAGAGAAGATCCATTTGGTGAAGCTACACAATTCTTGTGTTGATGAACTGTCTAATGAAGAGATTTTTGTTAAATATGCTCTTTTGGAAGCATATTTACATATATACATACATATATTATGTATACTTATAAACATAATCTTTTTCATATGTTCTCAGTGAATATTCTGAAGCATTTTATTCAACACTGATGAAATTGTGTCTTGTTACCAGCAATTTCTTGCTTCTGTACTATTTCTTGGAGATATTTTCCCTAATGTATTATATGAAGATAGTGAATTATAGTGTACATAAATCCAAGCTTAGTATTTTTTTAAAACAAATTAAGACTTTTGAGCCCTTTGGAAAAGTTGGAAATACCAGGGATATGTAAAAAACAAAAACTGTAATTTTGATTTGCAAGTATTTATATAATGAAATAGATTTTTGCTTTAGTTTTCTTTTTTTATTTTAAAGTCAGTACTTTCTTGTGGTTTTTAATATATTTTGTTTGCATCTTGCAAAATTGAGATGGAGATAATTACCTTAATAACATTTTAAGCAATATGTGTTGAGCTATAGATAGCATTTCTAAAATATATTAAAATTTTAAATTTTATAAAATATATAAAATTTTTTCAGCTCAAGTTTTAAGTGTCTGAAATTTTCATGTAATTTGTTTTTGGAGGAAGAATTATAGAAATTTCATATAATTTTTCCATATAGCTCAATATTTATAGGTTCACTGTGGTCATCTACCTACTAAATTAGTAGATTGTTTTTGGGGAGAGGAATTGGTTAATTTGTATCTTTAATGACATTACAGATCTACAGTTAAAAACACAACAATAAAAATATAAGGTATTTTAGTGAGAGAACTTATTGTCATTTAAAACACAAAAATTATATGTTCATCAGAATTTGTACCTATTCTATATTTTTTTACTTGATCTCAGTTGCTAACTTTGGTTATTACTTGGAATCCAAAAGTTGTATATGAATTTTTATGATATCCTATAATTTCCAATAGAGTAAGTCTATACTTTCTAAACATAAAATAATTGAAAAATACATATTATCTTACTGCTTTTGCTTACAGCCATGTTCTGTATTATAACCCTTCTTCTGAACAACCTTAACAAACATAATTGCAATGCATTTACTTATAAAGCCTTCAGCTACCCTAAAGTATAAAAGGGATACTTACAGCTGATACTCAGCAGAAGCTTTACCTAGTTTTCATTAAAATAGTTTAACTTTATTGGTCAGAGTTGTCATTTACATGCAATTGTTCTACATAAGATGACAACATTTATTATGTTGAAGAACAACTTTTAAATAGCTGACACAATTTTTTAGCGATAAATTACCAATAGAAAAATAGGTCTTCCATTTATAAACTTTAGAGAAGATATTTACAAAGCCCTAAAACTATTTTCACCCCATATATGTGTTACATTTGACAACACTAAAAAAATATATTCTACTTAGATGGATATGGTATAAAGTGTTATTGCAATTTGAAATTAAAACGAATACAGTACAATGTTGATGATATATTTTCCAAATTCATATGCTTCATCTTTAATATTTAGCATTCTTGTTCTATAAACTAAAAATCATTATTTAAAGTAGTATATTGGGATTTCTTTATATGATAAAAATATGGATATCTTTATTTCTATCAAATGACCACCTTATTTACTATATTAAAAAAGTCATATAGTTAAGTTATAACTTCAAAATCCACAGTAACAGTGACAATCATCTGATAAGGTAGACCAATATAAAAGTGGAAACTTTAAAGAGTTGAAGTCAACTCTAATAGATAGGAGCAAATAACCCTAAAAAACAATTCATTAAAATGAAACATAGATTGCTAGATTGTAAGCAAAGAGAAATACTGATATTTCTATTATTATATTTATTATGTATTTACATTTGTTATATATTTATTATTATATCACATTAACTAATAAAGGTGCCTATTTAGAGTAGATATACCCATTAGGTATGATTTAAATTTTCAGATTTTGGAATTTTTAATATTAATTAGTCAAGGGGAAAATTACCCCAATTTACTTACCTTTTCTTACTCCCTTTGTTCCTTTTTCTTTTAATACTTAATAACCTCATTCTTTTCCCAATAAGAAGAATAATAATCAAATATTTGAAAAGAGTCAAATTTATGTTGATTGAGCCATAAAATCACAATTTTATAATTTTAAAAATTGTGACTTTATTATCCTTAAAATTACATATTCTGAATATTATTGCAGAAGAAGTAGGTTAAGTTTATCATAATAGTGAGCATATCCTTGAGATATGCCTCTTGAGCAAAAAGCCTGGAATCATGAACATGGTATTAATAATATCAATTTAATGAAGTAATATTACATTTCATATGCTTATGCTGAGATGAATTCTGGAATGGTATCCTAAGGACATACAGATATAATGAGGAAACATTTTTTCAAGAAATATTAAATCTCAGTAAAAACAGTAGAAGTCTGTGGCATTTGAGCCATGGCCCACTCCCTTCCCACCCTGTCCCAGTTCAATCTGATTGAAGCCTTACCCCTGAAATATTCATGCAAGAATACAGGGCTTCCTCTGTCTTCAGCCCCCTGTCTAATGTCTAATGTCACTGTTTCTCCTCAGGAAGGGTAAGCTGGCAGTAATTCTCATCTTCCTAGCTCTGTGTTGCAGAGGTACTATTTCAGGCAACAGCAGCTGAGAGGTCTGGATTTTCTACCTCCACCAAGGGCAAAGGGTCTACCCCAGATGGGGCAGACTTAGCATAATCATCCTCCTATCACTATTGCCCCAATCCTCTAGGAGAGCAAAATTTCTGTTCTGAAAGACGCAAGCTGAAGAGCTAAAGCTGAATTAGGAGATAAAACTACAAAGCAGTTATTATAAATATGTTCAAAGAACAAAAGAAAGCAACGTTTAAAGAAGTAAAGGGAAGTATGATGATAAAGCCTCATTAAATATAAAATAACAATAAAGAAATAAAAATAAATCATAATTTTGCAGTTGAAAAGTACAATAACTGAAATACAAAATTCAGTAGAGGGGCTCAACGGTAAACTTGAACTGACGAAAGAAAGAGTCAGCAAACTTGAAGATAGAACAAAAGAGATAATGCAATCTGAATAATAGAGAGAAAAAAGAGAAATGAGGGATACTCTTTAGTGCACCAATATATATACAATAGCAATATCAGAAGATGAGGAATGAGAAGGGTAGAAAAGATATTCAAAGATAATGGCTAAAAATCTCACAATCTAGTTATCATCTAAAAATTTCATATCTATAAATCTCATAATCTATTTCTATTGTCTTTTTTTATTGGTTATAGGTTACATTTATCTTTTCCTTCACAGGTTACAAAGTTTGATTATATACCGCAAAATATTGATATGTTGTAGATATTCTGGATTATTTTTCCCAGGAAAGTGTTCATTTTTTATGTATCAGATGGTTGACTTTTCTGGTCTATTTCCCTTGCAGTTGGCAGTAGTTAAAATACTTACTCTGTTCTTTCTGCCTTCCACCCATTATCTTCCATCATTACTGTTATGGACTGAATGTGTCTTGCCCCAAATTTGGGTTGAAATCTTACCTTCCAATGTGATGGTGTTAGAAGGTGGGGCCTTTGGGAGACGATTAGGTTATGAGCATGGAGTCCTCATGAATGGCATTAATGCTTTTATAAAGCAGACCACGGAGATCTCTCACCACTTCCACCATGTGAGGATGGCTGTCTGCAAACCAGGAACTGGGCTTTCACCAAAAACCCAACCATGCTGGCACCATGAACTTTTAATTCCAGCCTCCAGAACTGTAAGAAATATAATTCTGTTTTAAGCCATCCAATCCATGGTACTCTTATAGCAGCAAAAATTAAAACAATTATTCTTGATATTTACCACATCCATGGGAACTTGGGGGATAAGTCAGTGTTTTGAACAGAGTTTATACCAAGACTATACTTTCCAGAATTTCCTCCCACTATATAGGTGCCTCTGTAGTCTTAGAGTCTCTCTTTTGGCCCTTTAAAACAGTATCACCATTTCTTCTAATGGAGTTCCAGTATTCCTATACCATGAGGAGTGAAAATGCCCTCAGGTAATAAATTGCAGACCAACATAATCACCAATGGCAGTTTTCTTTATTTTTTTTTTAATGTTCTACCCCATTCACTTTCCAGATTTCTCCTGAATTATGTCACTCTCTAGGATTTTAAGTATCTTTAAACTACATTTTAGTGTGTGTTCTGTGTGTGTGTGTGTGTGTGTGTGTGTGTGAGATCCCCAAGAGTGTGTTTGATCAAACTACTCCACCATTATCAGAAGCAGAACTTGAATGCTCAAATGAAATTTCAGTGAAAAGCACTCATTTTTCCTCCAGCGTTTGTTCCTCAAGCATTACCGTATATTAATAGTCTCACAGTACTGATTCAGACTCTGAAAATCAGTTTCAACTACCTGTAAATTAGAACACTGGTCACTATGTACATATAAAATAATTTGCCTTTGCATAGTTTATGTTATTAATATTATGGGGTGTCCAACACTGTCATTTGTAAAGTTAAATTTTGTCAAAAACTAGTTATGATCACTTCTCTCTCTCTCGCTCTTTTGAATGTATTTGTCATTACCTTGACAAATGATTGTACAAGCTTGTGACATTAAAAAAATGCAGGTTTGAAAAATGCATTTAATTTTTTTTTAACATCTTTATGGGAGTGTGATTGCTTTACAATGTTGTGTTAGTTTCTGCTATATAACAAAGTGAATCAGCTATATGTATAAATATATCCCCATTCACTTCATCCCAGCTTACTCTTCCCCCTCCCAGTGTCCTCAAGCCCACTCTCTATGTCTGCATCTTTATTTCTGTCCTGCCCCAAGGTTCATCAGAACCTTTTTTCTTTTTTTTAGATTCCATATATATGTGTTAGCATATGGTATTTTTCTCTTTCTGAATTACTTCACTCTGTAGGACAGTCTCTAGGTATATCCACCTCATTACAAATAACACAATTTCATTTCTTTTTATGGCCGAGTAATATTCCATTGTATACATGTGCCACAGCTTCTTTATCCATTCATCTGTAAATGCACACCTAGGTTGCTTCCATGTCCTGGCTATTGTAAACAGTGCTGCAATGAATATTTTGGTACATGACTTTTTGAATTATGGTTTTTGCAGGGTATATGCCCAGTAGTGGGATTGCTGGGTCGTATGGTAGTTCTATTTTTAGTTTTTTAAGGAACCTCCATACTGTTCTCCATAGTGGCTGTATCAATTTACACCCCCACCAACAGTGAAAGAGGCTTCCCTTTTCTCCACACCCTCTCCAGCATTTATTGTTTGTAGATTTTTGATGATGGCCATTCTGACATGTGTGAAGTGATAACACACTGTGGTTTTGATTTGCATTTCTCTAATGATTAGAGTTGTTGAGCATCCTTTCATGTGTTTGTTGGCAATCTGTATATCTTCTTTGGAGAAATGTCTGTTTAGGTCTTCTGCCCATTTTTGGATTGGGTTGTTTGTTTTTTTAATATTTAGCTGCATGGGCTGCTTGTATATTTTGGAGATTAATCCTTTATCAGTCGCTTCATTTGCAAATATTTTCTCCCATTCTGACGGTTGTCTTTTTACCTTGTTTATGCTGTGCAAAAGCTTTTAAGTTTCATTAGGTCCCATTTGTTTATTTTTGTTTTTATTTCCATTTCTCTAGGAGCTGGGTCAAAAAGGATCTTGCTGTGATTTACGTCATAGTGTTCTGCCTATGTTTTCCTCTAAGAGTTTTATAGTGTCTGGCTTTACATTTAGGTCTTTAATCCATTTTGAGTTTATTTTTGTGTATGGTGTTAGGAAGTGTTCTAATTTCATTCTTTTACATGTAGCTGTCCAGTTTTCCCAGCACCACTTACTGAAGAGGCTATCTTTTCTCCATTGTAAATTCTTCCCTCCTTTGTCAAAGATAAGGTGACCATATGTGCGTGGCTCTATCTCTGAGTTTCTATCCTGTCCCATTGATCTATATTTCTGTTTTTGTGCCAGTACCATACTGTCTTGATTACTGTAGCTTGGTAGTACAGTCTGAAGTCAGGAAGCCTTATTCCTCCAGCTCCGTTTTTCTTTCTCAAGATTGCTTTGGCTATTCGGGGTTTTTTGTGTTTCCATACAAATTGTGAAATTTTTTGTTCAAGTTCTGTGAAAAATGCCATTGGTAGTTTGACAGAGATTGCATTGAATCTGTAGATTGTTTTGGGTAGTATAGTCATTTTCACAATGTTGATTCTTCCAATCCAAGAACATGGTATATCTCTCCATCTGTTTGTATCATCTTTAATTTCTTTCATCAGTGTCTTACAGATTTCTGCATACAGGTCTTTTGTCTCCTTAGGAAAGTTTATTCCTAGGTATTTTATTCTTTTTGTTTCAATGGTAAATGGGATTGTTTCCTGAATTTCTCTTTCAGATTTTTCATCATTAGTGTATAGGAATGCAAGAGATTTCTGTGCATTAATTTTGTATCCTGCTACTTTACCAAATTCATTGATTAGTCCTAGTAGTTTTCTGGTAGCACCTTTAGGATTCTCTATGTATAATATCATGTCATCTGCAAACAGTGACAGCTTTACTTCTTCTTTTCTGATTTGGATTCCTTTTATTTCTATTTCTTCTCTGATTGCTGTGGCTAAAACTACCAAAACTATGTTGAATAATAGCGATGAGAGTGGGCAACCTTGTCTTGTTCCTGATCTTAGAGGAAATGGTTTCAGTTTTTCACCATTGAGAACAATGGTGGCTGTGGGTTTGTCATATATGGCCTTTATTGCGTTGAGGTAGGTTCCCTCTATGCCCACTTTCTGGAGAGTTTGTATCATAAATGGGTGTTGAATTTTGTCAAAAGCTTTTTCTGTATCTATTGAGATTATAATATGATTTTTATCCTTCAGTTTGCTAATATGGTGTATCACATTGATTGATTTGCATATACGGAAGAATCCTTGCATTCCTGGGATAAACCCCACTTGATCATGGTGTATGATGCTTTTAATGTGCTGTTGGATTCTGTTTGCTAGTATTTTGTTGAGGAGTTTTGCATCTATGTTCATCAGTGATATTAGCCTGTAGTTTTCTTTTTTTGTGACATCTTTGTCTGGTTTTGGTATCAGGGTGATGGTGGCCTCGTAGAATGAGTTTGGGAGTGTTCCTCCCTCTGCTGTATTTTGGAGGACTTTGAGAAGGATAGGTGTTAGCTCTTCTCTAAATGTTTGATAGAATTAGCCTGTGAAGTCAGCTGGTCCTGGGCTTTTGTTTGTTGGAAGATTTATAATCAGAGTTTCCATTTCAGTGCTTGTGATTGGTCTGTTGATATTTTCTGTTTCTTCCTGTTTCAGTCTCAGAAGGTTGTGCTTTTCTCAGAATTTGTCCACTTCTTCCAGGTTGTCCATTTTATTGGCATATAGTTCCTTGTAATAATCTCTCATGATCCTTTGTATTTCTGCAGTGTCAGTTGTTCTCCTTTTTCATTTCTACTTCTGTTGATTTGAGTCTTCCCCCTATTTTTTCTTGATGAGTCTGGCTAATGGTTTATCAACTTTGTTTATCTTCTCAAAACCCAGATTTTAGTTTTATTGATCTTTGCTATTGTTTCCTTCATTTCTTTTTCATTTATTTCTGATATGATCTTTATGATTTCTTTCCTTCTGCTAACTCTGGGGTTTTTTTGTTGCTGTTCTTCTTCTTTCTCTAATTGCTTTAGGTGCAAGGTTAGGTTGTTTATTTGAGATATTTCTTGTTTCTTGAGGTAGGATTGTATTGCTATAAACTTCTCTCTTAGAACTGCTTTTGCTGCATCCCATAAGTTTTGGGCCATCATCTTTTCATTGTCATTTGTTTCTAGGTATTTTTTGATTTCTCCTTTGACTTTTTCAGTGATCTCTTGGTTATTTAGTAGTGTATTGTTTAGCATCATGTGTTTGTATTTTTTACAGTTCTTTTCCTGTACTTGATATCTAGTCTCATAGCATTGTTGTCAGAAAAGATACTTGATACAATTTCAATTTTCTTAAATTTCCCAAGGCTTGATTTGTGCCCCAAGATATGATCTATCTTGGAGAATGTTCCATGAGCACTTAAGAAGAAAGTGTATTCTGTTGTTTTTGGATGGAATGTCCTATAAATATCTGTTAAGTCTATCTGGTCTAGCGTGTCTTTCAAAGCTTGTGTTTCCTTAATTATTTTCATTTTAGATGATCTGTCCCTTGGTGAAAGTGGGGTGTTAAAGTCCCCAACTATTATTGTGTTACTGTCGATTTCCCCTCTTATGGCTGTTAGCATTTGCCTTGTGTATTGAGGTGCTCCTATGTTGGTTGCATAAATATTTGCAACTGTTATATCTTCTTCTTGGATTGATCCCATGATCATTTTGTAGTGTCCTTCTTTGTCTATTGTAATAGTCTTTATTTTAAAGTCTATTTTGTCTGATATAAGAATTGCTGCTCCAGCTCTCTTTTGATTTACATTTACATGGAATATCTTTTTCCATACCCTCACTTTCAGTGTGTATGTGTTCCTAGGTGTGAAGTGGGTCTCTTGGAGACAGCATATATACGGGTCTTGATTTTGTATCCATTCAGCCAGTCTGTGTCTTTTGGTTGGCACATTTAATCCATTTACATTGAAGGTAATTATCGATATGTATGTTCCATTACCATCTTCTTAATTGTTTTGGGTTTGTTTTTGTAGGTCTTTTCCTTCTCTTGTGTTTCCTGTCTAGAGAAGTTCCTTTAGCATTTGTTGTAAAGCTGGTTTGGTGGTGCTGAATTCTCTTAACTTTTCCTTGTCTATAAAGGTTTTCATTTCTCCATCTAATCTGAATGAGATCCTTGCTGGGTAGAGTAATCTTGGTTGTAGGTGTTTCCCTTTCATCATTTTAAATATGCCCTGTCACTCCCTTCTGGCTTGCAGAGTTTCTACTGAAAGATCAGCTGTTAACCTTATGGTGTTTCCCTTGTATGTCATTTGTTGCTTTTCCCTTGCTGCTTTTAATATTTTTTCTTTGAATTTAATTTTTGATAGTTTGATTAATATGTGTCTTGGCATATTTCTCCTTGGATTTATCCTGAATGGGACTCTCTGTGCTTCCTGGACTTGATAGACTATTTCCTTTCCCATGCTAGGGAAGTTTTCAACTATAATCTCTTCAAATAGTTTCTCAGACCCTTTCTTTTTTCTCCTTCTTCAGGGACCCCTATAATTCGAATGTTGATGCAGTTAATGTTGTCCCAGAGGTCTCTGAGACGGTCCTCAGTTCTTTTCTCTCTTTTATCTTTATTGTGCTCTGAGGCAGTTATTTCCACTATTTTATCTTCCAGGTCACTTATCCGTTCTTCTGCTTCAGTTATTCTGCTATTGATTCCTTCCAGAGTATTTTTAATTTCATTTATGGTGTTGTTCATCATTGTTTCTTTGCTCTTTATTTCTTCTAGATCCTTGTTAAACATTTCTAATATTTTCTCCATCATATTTCCTAGATTTTGGATCATCTTTACTATCATTACTCTGAATTCTTTTTCAGGTAGACTACCTATTTCCTCTTCATTTGTTTGGTCTCGTGGGTTTTTACCTTGCTCCTTCATCTGCTGAATATTTCTCTTTCTTCTCATTTTGTTTTTCTTTCTGTGTTTGGATTCTCCTTTTGCAGGCTGCAGATTTGTAGTTCCAGTTATTTTGGTGTCTCTCCCCAGTGGGTGAGGTTGGTTCAGTGGCTTGTGTAGGGTTCCTGGTGGAGGGGATGGTGCCTTTGTTCTGGTTGGTGGGAGTGTATCTTGTCCTTTTGGTGGGCAGGGCCGCATCCGGTGGTGTGTTTGGAGGGTCTGTGAACTCAGTATGACTTTAGGCAGCCTCTTTGCTAATGGGTGGGGTTGTGTTCCTGGCTTGTTAGTTGTTTGGCATGGGGCATCCAGTACTGGAGTTTGCTGGTCATTGGGTGGAGCTGGATCTTAGGTTTGAGATGCAGATCTCTGGGAGAGCTCTCACTGATTGATATTACATGGGGCCAGGAGATTTCTGGTGGTCCAGTGTCCTGGACTCAGCCCTCCCACCTTGAAGTCTCAGGCCCGCCACATGGCTGCAGCACAAAGACCCTGCCAGCCACACGGCTCAGAAGAAAAGGAAGAGAGAAAAACAAAAACAAAAACAAAAACAAACAATAAAATGAACAGAGAGATCCCTAGGACAAATGTTAAAAGCAAACCTATACAGACAAAATCTCACAAAGAAGCATACAGATACACACTCCAAAAATAGAAAAGGGGGAAAAAATATATATATATATAAAAGGAAGCAAGCAACAAAACCAATAAACAAATTCATCAATGATAATAAGCACTAAATACTAAACTAAGATAAACATAAAACCAGAATCAGATTAGACACAGAAAGCAAACCCCAAGTCTTCAGTTGCTCCCAAAGTCCACCACCTCAATTTTGGGAACATTCATTGTCTGTTCAGGTATTCTTCAGATGCAGGGTTTAACAAGTTGATTATAGGGATTTAATCTGCTGCTCCTGAGGCTGCACGGAGAAATTTTCCTTTCTCTTCTTTTTTCACACAGCTCCTGGGGTTCAGCTTTGGTTTTGGCCCCGCTTCTGTGTGTAGGTCACCTTCAGGAGTCTGTTCCCCACCCTGACAGGAGGGGGTTAAAACAGCAGCTGATTAGGGCTCTCTTGCTCTCAGGCCAGGGGGAGGGAGGGGTATGGTTGTAGTAATTGGCATTCGAGGTGAGCCTGCAGGGGCAGAGGCTGGCGTGACATTGCAACAGCCTGAAGTGTGCCATGTGTTCTCCTGGGGAACTTGTCCCTGGATCACGGGACCCTGGCAGTGGTGGGCTGCACAGGTTCCCGGGGTGGGTGTGGATAGTGACCTGTGCTTGCACACAGGATTCTTGGTGGCAGTGGCAGCAATGGTAGTGTTTCATGTCCGTCTCTGGGGTCTGAGCTGATAGCCGCAGCTCACGCCCATCTCTGGAACTCGCTTAGGTGGTGCTCTGCCTGCTGTGGGCACACTGGGAAGGAATCCCCTCTCCTTGAGCACCCCAAAACAAAGGTGTCTTGCCTCTCTGGCAGGTCCAGACTTTTTCCCAGACTTTATCCCAGCTAGCTATGGCACATTAGCCCCCTTCAGGCTGTGTTCACGCAGCCAACCCCAGTCCTCTCCCTGGGGTCTGACCTCCGAAGCCTGAGCCTCAGCTCCCAGCCCTCACCCGCCCCGGCGGGTGAGCAGACAAGCCTCTCAGGCTGGTGAGTGCTGGTTAGCATCCATCCTCTGTGAGGGAATCTTTCTGCTTTGTCCTCTGCACCCCTGTTGCTGTGCTTTCTTTTGTGGCTCCGAAGCTTCACCCCCTCCCATACCCCGTCCCCGTCAGTGAAGGAACTCCTTAGGGTGTGGAAACTTTTCCTCTTCACAGCTTTGTCCCAGAGGTGCAGGCCCACTCCTTTTTCTTTTATCTCTGTTTTTCCATTTTTCTTTTTCCCTACCCAGGTATGTGGGGATTTTCTTACATTTTGGGAAGTCTGAGGTCTTCTGCCAGCGTTCAGCAGGTGTTCCGTAGGAGTTGTTCCACACGTAGATGTATTTTTGATGTATTTATGGGGAGGAAGGTGATCTCCATGTCTTAATCCTCCGCCTTCTTGAAGGTCTGATCTCATTTAATTTTTAATTCTTTATTCTTATTAAAAAGAAAGTTTGTTTCTTACTGCCAAAAAAGTTTTTTTTATATATCAAAAAAGAAGTCACTGTACTTTGAAAATTACTTTGGAACTTTGATGGATTCCTGATGATTTTGATGATTTTTGACAATATTTTACAACATATAGGGTCATGGTGACTAGAATAAATACATCAGAGGAAAAATAAATTGTAATTTTGAGGTGATCATTTTCTGCTTTTGCTTGTTTTACAAAGAAGTTGCACTTACACAATTATTTGTAAATATTCACATTATCCATTCCCAACTTAAGATCTATTCATAATTTATATTTATGGCATTCTGAGGGCAATATTAATATTACCATTTTAATCAAAATATTAAATTTAAATGAACATTTATTAATAACTTATCTAGTTTCTATGAATAGAAGACAAACCACGAGGCAGTAATAGCACTGAAAAAACTAAAGATTTAATATATAAAAAACAACACATACCATAATAGAGCATATTGTAATAAAAATTAAAAATTAAAGATAATGGAGAGGGCTTCCCTGGTGGCGCAGTGGTTGAAAATCTGCCTGCCAATGCAGGGGACACGGGTTCAAGCCCTGGTCTGGGAAGATCCCACATGCCGCGGAGCAACTGGGCCCGTGAGCCACATTACTGAGCCTGCGTGTCTGGAGCCTGTGCTCCGCAACAAGTGTGGCTGCGATAGTGAGAGGCCCGTGCACTGCGATGAAGAGTGGCCCCCGCTTGCCACAACTAGAGAAAGCCCTAGCACAGAAAGGAAGACCCAACACAGCCATAAATAAATAAATAAATAAATTTAAAGATAATGGAGAAATGACGTGACAGTTTACACTTTGTTTATTCAAGGTTGACTGAGATCAATTGGCCAATGTTGTTCCTTTAGGAAATGCACATACTTTCAAGGTGTATTTTGAAGAACGTTATAAAATGTCCAAGAGAATCAATAAAATTTTATTCCAATTATGTGAGATATACATGTGCAAAGTTAAATTATCACCTTTTCCTCTGACATCACCAAGGAGCCACTTGTAGATCATTGTCCTGTGGTCTGAGCAGCACTCACAGATAAAAACCATTAGAGGTAAGCAGCAGAAAAATCTAGTCTGAGAAAATATTGTTCCGTAAATATTATCTATCAGTCTATAACCTTTGTCTATGTCACAGAGCTTTCAGAACTGGCTAGTGTGGTACAAGTGTGACGTTGATGTTCCAGTAACAACACTTCCTGGTCTCTTTTATTTCTTTAGATGCTTTGATGTTGATTTGAAATAAAAGTTAATCATTAGTATTGTTCTGTAATGCACATAGATAGAAGTGGATATCACTGAGCTATTATTAAAATATTATGTTATGAATCAGCCAAACGTTACAATTACAGAATTTTTATTTTATCTTATATAATTTATGATAAGCACAGCAGATATCTAAGAAGCACTATAACCATTAAATAATGAGGGGTAAAAGATAGCTCTTTATTGGAGTAAAATATTCAGAAAAATACATCAGATGACATCCGTAGAAAACCATCATTGACTTAGTACTTAAAATTGTCATAAGTTTACAGTAGAAAGCATTCTTTTGAGTACTTAAATAACCGCAGAATGGAAGACATTCCTGTCATTCATGGAAGAGCATTTAAATTCAAAATGAATTTGATAGTTTCCTGACATACTCAGCATTTATTAAATTAAAATTAACAGAAAAAGATGCAATGAAGAAGAAAAACAAGCAAAAATCTGGCAAATAGTGTCTAGAAGCAAGGTACTAAATATGAGTTATCAACATTAACTATGTTGTTAACTTTAATACAAAAATTATGGAAGATATATACTAATAATGTAGAAACAATTTGTGTAGGCAATATTAGGGTATCAGAATTTTAGTCAGTAATTTTTGTCGTTATACTAAATATCTCTACTTGGTTATAGTTCCTGCAACTTGGGATAAATCAGGATCATTTGGGAAAGTACAAAGGAGAATAAATAAAAGGTTTAAATGATTAAAGTGCAAAATATGTATTTAGGATTAAGAGATTTCAGTATTCAACCAGAAGATGAACAGTCTCTTGATAATGATGGAATGACTTATATCCTTTACAGAGAGAGAACTGAACCTCTATGCAAACTTGAGCTTCCATGTCTGTTTATAACTAGTTTTGATTTTAGGACAGATTTCACTCTAACTGAAGAATGGCAACAGCAGCAGCAGCTGCAACAACAACAAACAGAGAGAAACAACAATAATGAAATTTTGTTGCTCAAAACCCACACTATCTCCTGGTTGAGGTGACCATGCCACCTACATCTGCACACTGCCGTATGTCCTCATTGAATCTGCCGGTACGCTGGCTTGTCCCACAAAGTCACCAGGGAAACGCTGTCAAGTTCTGTCATGTTCTGTCACTGAACACCTGTCCTGCACTGCCATCAGTCTTTAAGTGCTCTAAGTTTTGCAGGCTCCTCTTTCAGACCTTAGGCATTTAATGTCCAGAGCTTGTAACAACCACCCTATGTCTCTTTATCACAGCCTTGGAACTCTGGTCACCCAGAGTGGACTCTGAGACAAAAACAGCATTTTATCATCCAAATAAGCATATTCCTTCTCTGACACAAGGCTCTCAGTCTGATGGCAAGCCTTGTGACACTAACCTTCCCCATCTGAACCACAGAACAGTGGACATTGTTTGAGTGACTGTCCCTCAGGTGTCCCATGGATGGTACTAGTACCATATACTAGATGCATAGGATGTTTTCGTTATACATAATGAACACCTTAAGACATTAAGGCTTAATTCTCTTTAGGTCCCTGGTGGGAAAATTCTAAGTTTCTAGGTCATGCTTGTACAACTTCTTTCAGGTAATTCTCCATAATCATCTGGATATTGACTCTGAGAGTTGAAGGTGGTAGTGGAGGTGATGACTCTGAAATTAACTCTGTACCCTCCTTATTCTTTGCTTTCCATTCTAAATAAGTGAGAGGAGTCAAACTTAGTTTTCTTTGTTCTCTCTCTATCTCTTTTTTCCTAGAGATTTTTCTATCATGTTCTCTTTTCTCTGCCCGAAGGGGTTCGTTTGGGATGGGCACCAAGCTCTGTTACCCTTCTAACTAGTGAAAATGGTTGTCTGCATGTTTTTTAAAAAATTCTATGGCTCTGAGTCAATCACACATGAATTCTGATAAAAGAGTTTTAGGATGATTAGGAATTACTGAAAATAAGAATATACTGGTTTAATACTGACTTGATATTTTAAAAACATTAACCCTGTAAAGCAACAATCTAAATATAATTCTGAAGCATTCTGTAGCTTATCTAAATTTGTAAAACTATGTATAAGAATTTACATGAATGTGTTGATGAGACCCCAACAAAATTCCATGCTGATTTTAAAACAGATCATGTTTTGAAAATATTTCCAAGAAACAGAGGACAAGTTTTCATGTATTATGTCACTTACAACCTGTGTGACCTTGACAAGTTGCCAATTCTCTTTGAGTTTTGTTTTTCTCTTCAGTCAAATAGGAATAATGACCTATTTGTCTCACAGTATATTAGAATCATAAGGCATGATTATTAAAAAAGAGATATTACAAACTATAAATTACTTCTTAAAAAAATAACATCATTTTCTTTAAAACTCCAGCTAAGGTAGAAAGTCTCCCCTTAAGCATGCTTGAACATTCAGTATCATTTTATTTGGAGAAACCACCAGTAATTAGTTAAGATTTGGAATTCATTGTCACAGCTTGTACTTTCTAAGTTCTCACACATATGAACTGCACTCATTTCCTTTGCACAGCTTGACCTTTTCTAAAATGCACAGGATTGCCTAACTGCAACTTGCATTGATGTGCTGTGCCTATCGGTAATTGAAAAAGTTCCAGCTCTGTAAATTTCCAAACACTTGCATTGAAAAAAATATATCTTTAAAATTTTAGTTTATTGGATAGTACCCAAATTATTCTTAGTTCATTATTTCCTACATTTGAGAAGTGACTATTATGTAGTGTATTTCTTAATATTGCCAAGTCCATATTACATAAATAACTTTATTCTTTAAAATTATTTTTTAAAAAATTGTGGTTGCATTTATTGTTTGCTAACAAATGAGAGTGAGTCATTTAAAATAACAAGCTGACATAAAAAAAATTTTAAGTAATATATCTTAGGCATTTTCTTTCTTAATTTCTCTTATTAATACATCCTAAGTGTAGAACTCATCTTTTCTCTTATTACTCCACAGACCAGTAAAGGATAAGATTTAATTTTTAAAGAAAATTGATTGAAGGCTCAAAAGAAGATAAAACAGACCATAAACCACAATTACTATACAAGTTCAAGGAACTTCAGGGTCACTTATTGAACTACTTCTCTGGCTAGCTCCTAGCCTCATCCATCCTCCCACCCCCCAATATGATGTGAGTCAGCCTGTGTGTTTCCACCACAGCCTTTCTGGCATCCCCTCCTAGAATTCAGATAAAAAATATTCAAGAACACCAAGTGAGCAAAAAACATAGACACGGCTCAGAAAATTTGTAAATACCTGTTTCTTTTCTCTACCTTCTTATTACCAACCAAAATTACAATGGATGACTCAAGGAAACACACTAAATTTAAGCTATGACTTCTACTATTCCCTGGAACATCCATGTATGCAATTACATTTTAAGAAACAATTCAATAAATTAATCTCTTTTAAGTGGAAAAAAAAATTACCAGGTTGTAATATTAAGTTGCTATGAGCTGACACTTATCTTGCCCTTTCCATGGATAGGAGAGACATGCCCTGAGAAGAGGCAGGGAGGTAATTGCCTGCTATTTTAGATAAGATCAGTGAATTTCAAAATATACATGTTAGTACCGTACATCTTATAAGAAGGGGAAACTGAAATTTCCATCCAACGTCCTTTTGAAATGGAAGAAAATGGTAATGGAACTTTAGATGGAGGGAGAAGGGAAGAATCAACTTATTTTTTGCATTTTAATTTTCAAAGTGTTAATGTTTGGGGAAAATGTTCACATTATACTTCTAAGGAAAAAAGAAGCAGGTAATGAAACAGTATACTACGGAAAAATGTGATTTTTTTAAAAAATGTTACACAGTCACACACACATATACACACAATGCACACACCCTGGCATCACAGGCCTACGGCTACAAAATGAGTCACACTTAATGTTCAAATAAGAGGACTTGTATCCCCAAGGGTGTGCTTTCTGGTGCCTGAATCTCCACCCTTGAGGAGCCTTCCTCCCTGTTTTGGCTGCCCATTTGAGAAGGCCCACATGAGCTTGCCATACAGCTTGTCCACTGCAGTAACTCCGTGGTTTCTGCCACAATAATTTTCTCCAACTCCTTCCATAGCTGATGACTACGCCTCACAGACTACCAGAAGGACCCTCTGAGAAGCCAGTGCTAATGGTGTCCCTTGTGAAATCCCAGTTCTATGACAAGGATGCTGCATCCGAACTCTCCAAGGTGAGAAAATGGTGCTGGATTGCATGTAGAGCTGGTAAACTGGATCTTTCCACAGCTTCCTGCCACAAATTGTCACTTAGGTTTCTAAGCAACATTGTTCATTTTCATTGCTTACCAAATTCATAAAAAACTTTTCTGCTTTTCCTTTTCAATCTTTTCCTGTAGTGTCAACCAACCAACAAAAATACTAATAAAAAAAAAAAAAAAAAAAAAACCAAACAAACAAAAAAACTAAAAAAAAACCAAACCCTTAAAAAAAAAGAAAAGAAAAACTTCATTTTCTAGTAAACAAGAAAAAGTATTTAGCACAAAGCTGTAGAGATTTATATTCTATCTAAACATTTGTCTGCTTTTTTTTTGGTCTCCTAACACCCACCCAACAAAACAGAATTTTTGAAATAAAAATAAAACGTCATTCTCAGTTTTAGAATAGAATCTGACAAATATTAATACTACCAAACCATAATACTAATAGCTATATTCAGGTTAAACATGACTTCTATTCCTACTCTGAAACAATGAATATATATTGGCTTTGAATTTATATAACAAAAGGGCCACTTCTGATCATTATTTTTCTGAAGTAATAAAATGATTTTTCTAACTCACAGAGAAGAAGGAATAGTGAGAGAAAAGTCTGAAAAAAATATAACAGATTGGAAATTAATGCATTTACCCCTGAATTATGGAAATAAGTACAATTTACATTTATTTGTAAATGTTTTACAAACACACATTAAAATGCTAAAATAATGCTATTAAAATGTGATTGCATATTTACATTCTCAAGAATCATGAAAATGTGTATGGGAGAGGGATGCTTGCAACTATTTTCTACTTATCCTGTCTTATATTGCCATTCAGCGTTCAAGGCAATGGCACTGTGTCATGGTGAAGGGTATACACTCTGAAACTTGAGTTTGAATTTCACCTCTAATTCTTACCGTGCAACCACTGGTGTTGCATTCTTTGGGCTTCTGTTATCTCATCTCAAAATAGTTATAGTAAAAGTAAAAGGTCTTTTGTATGATTAGCTGATTTAATGTATGTAAAATTTTAATTAGTGTTGGAGTTTACAAAGATTATGGAGTGTACTGGCTGTGTGCTCAGGCCAGTGTATAAACTTCTGGTGAACGTGGTCCTGTGTTGACTGACTTTGAAGATGATCTCTGTGCATTCAATTCTCTTTCATAATTCTGAACATAACCTGGAATATCTGAATTGAGTTGTGGTATTTTTGCTCTCTTAGAGAAAAGTAAAATTAAATGTATAATATGTTCAGACAATTTTAAGTGCCTATAGAATTACATTTTCTTATTTATGCACTCCTTTCCAATGCAGTTGTTACAGGGGATGCCATTTCTTTTTTTTTTTTTTTTAACTTTTATTTATTTATTTATTTATGGCTGCGTTGGGTCCTCGTTTCTGTGCGAGGGCTCTCTCTTGTTGCGGCAAGTGGGGGCCACTCTTCACCGCGGTGCGCGGGCCTCTCACCATTGTGGCCTCTGTTGCGCAGCACAGGCTCCAGACGCGCAGGCTCAGCAATTGTGGCTCACGGGCCCAGCCGCTCCGCGGCACGCGGGATCCTCCCAGACCAGGGCTCGAACCCGTGTTCCCCGCATTGGCAGGCAGACTCTCAACCACTGCGCCACCAGGGAAGCCCGGGGATGCCATTTCTGATACTTTAAGTTGCAACCAGGCACTCATTCTGCCCTGTTTCACACAAACATTTGTTTATCTAATAACCTGTACAGACCATTGCAGCCATGCCACTGTATCCTTTAGAGACACATGCTTCCTTCTTTCTTCAGCAATTGGTACAGAATTCTCTGTATTGACTTTCAAATCAACTTTTTTTTTTTTTTTTCTTTCCCTGTGCATTTTTTCTTTTCATTAGGCTGCGTTACCTGATAGTCTTCAAATCCTTGAACTGATCAGGCAACGGTCTCTCATGGGTTTCCTCCCTATAGTGATCTGCAGGCAGCTGAGTTCTGCATGGGAAACTGAAAACCTCAGGGAGCCTCTGCTTGTCCAGTAGAGCAGCTAGAGCTTTTCCTGGCATTTCTTCCTTTGGATTCTCTCTTAAATTCATTCAGTGAGGCTGGTGACACACACTGGGCCCTCAGTACTCAGGCATTCATTTGGGAAGCTACCTTGCAATCAAGAATCAAGACAGGTGAAATAAGAGTGAGCTCTTGTGTTTGTTTAATAGTTTCTTGGGAGACATGATTAAGAAAAGCTGTGATGATGCTTAATAGTAAGAGAATTGGTAAGAAAGTAGGCAGAAAAAAATACTACCTTTTTCTAGTTATCTTCAGCTGTATCTGTGGTAGTCAAATACTCTATGTAGTCTCTACTTTAGGATAGATTCACTGTAGCATATATGAATCTTTGCAAAAACGTAGAAATTTCTTTAGGAGAACTAAAATTAAAAGTTTATTCCTAGGAACTTAGAAGTATAGCTTTTATTAAAATTCCATACTTTCTTTCCTCATCTTGGTTGCTTCTGAGATATGTGCAAAGTATCTGAGGAGAAGTAGTAGTGAGAACTGAACAGGCAATGTTGCTATAACAGCTATAAACAGTAAAGGAGCTAATATTTTCATTAGTGCTTTTGTTTCCAATCATATCAAAAGATTTATGCCCTTTAAGCTTTGAAGGTAAGCTAAGCTTTTCATCTGAGAGTAAAAAGAATAAAATGTTTTTTATTCTATAATTTTACATCAATCAAGCCATGACAAACATCATTCCTCTGGTGACTTGCATATTCATATAATGTCATGTAATTGCTTCTTTTTTTTTCAGTACCAGTAAGTCTTTATTCATTGTATTTTACCAAGGAAAAGAAGGAGAAGGGAAAAGGGTCAGCGTGTGTGTTATAAAATGATAGTAAATGGGAAAGGAAGTACATGGCACAGCAAAATTAACCGTCAAATAAACACTGCCTAGATGGGGTCGCCAAAGCCCAAAGAGGCTCATTCACCTGCAGTTAAGGAATGAAGGGAAGCGACGAGGGAAAGAGCAGACAGGTGCATGTTTTTCTACTCTCCCTTCCTCCACGTAAATTCAAGATTTCACAGAAAGCTTTGGTTTCTAGCAGTAAACATGGAGTTACATTCATCCGTCTCCTATTAAACAATCTCATGGCCACTTTGACGTTTCTTGCACCTTCATAAAAGTTCCTGAGTGACTTGGATATACATTCATCTTTCCTTCTGTGGTCTCTCAACCCCACTTTCTACATGGAAGGCCCCCTCATTGCTTCTTTCCAACCTAGGATTAGAGATTAAACTAGGTTTTAATTCATCCAAAGGCAGCAGTCTGTTTGGCATGAATCACATCAAGGAATGGTCATGACTCAGGAGACTGGGAACAAGGGATGGAGAGTTCTTAGCTTCTTCAGGATCTTTGCACAAATCATTTAATCACAGACACCCCACAAATTAAATACAGGTGTATGGACTATTTTGGGGGAGCATGAAGGGGGAAAGACAAAGGGGTAGGAATCTAGTTTTTAGGACATAAGATCTTGTTTGAAATAGGAAATCGGGGAAGGGAAACACAAAAGTGTGATTTAAGACCCCTCACTTCAAGGTGAGGGGCCCCCAAGCTTATGTTTCAGATCTTTCTGCCTGGTACAGAACCTTTAGTCAAAGATACTTTGGCTATTTTTCTCAATATAAAAAGAAGTTTGTAAACAATAAAACCCCAAAAGAACATGGAGAAGACCAACACATTATATTTACACAAACTAAGCCACCTAGCAATCACCAAATCAGCTACTTGTGAAGTCCTACAAAGCCCAGACAAATACAATAACTAGAGGGGGGCAGCAATTGGGGGAGACAAGAACCCAGGATCAGACACACATCACCCAATGTGTTCTATTGCATTTGCCCCGTTACAACACATTGAGGTAGGTTTGCAGTGAGCTCACAGCATGTAGACGAAACCCCCTTTTCTCCTTTAGCTAATCCGTGACACTAATCACTGCTGCAGCAGGGCAGGACACTGGCTCTGGGAACCACAAAGAAGCCATGGCTGATGGTCTCTCTGCAAGCCAAGGAGGAAAAGCCCAGAATTGTTAAAAGTTAAGGATCTTGTCCTTGCTTCATATATCCATCCCTGGGCAGCTCAAGATGGGTACAGAGGCATCATTCTTAAAACCTATCCTTACCAAGTCACATTTTTTACAAAAACACACACATACACCCTGTTGTGCATGGTAGGCCTAGCCCAATCCAGTGAAGGATGCATCTGGTATGTAAAGCAAGTCCTGTGCCCTGGGATTAGAGGTCTGGAAAAGGAATCCTTTATCACATGTACAGATGACCTTTGCCTAATCTAGGCTGCCCCTCTCTGCACCTTTTACCTGGCCCAGCCTCTCCTAACCTCTCTGCACCACCTTTTCCTGATTAGACCAATTTCCAATCTTTCAGTAGAAGGAGACCAAGTCATGGGGCAACCCAGTTAGAATCTAGTCTCCCATGAAACATTGAAGATGGTGGGGTTTCAAGAGAACACTGTGGCAGAAAAGCCAGCTCTAACTGGCAAAAATGAGGTAGTTCAATAGGCTATATGCTCCAAATAGTTGTTCTCTCTGGTGATATAGAAACAAAAAGTATTCCTGCTGTGCAGACCCGGAGCTGCTGCCGACTTACCCCTGAGATTGCTCACGTACCTGAGAACACAGTGCAGGAATGAGGGCCTTAGATTAAAATACACAAAAATACAAAGCCAGAACACTTATATTACAGAAAAAAAGTTAAAGTGCACAAGATATGTCATTCGCACACAGCTAGTGCAGTTGGCATCCTGGAGAAAGTGGGACCCAAGGTACAGTCATCCAAGGGAGCAAATAAATAAAATTGTATTGGCCCAGAATGGGGTGGGAATGAGCTTAGACGCAGCAGGTCTACAGTTGTTCCCATAACCACCCCTTTTGCCTATCATTACAACCCACTGTTCGGGACAGTTCTCAGCACTTTATCCCAAGAGGGGGTTATGAGGAGACAAGATGTGGAAAACCCTGCCTTACGCCTGAGATATTCCCTCCCACAGAATGTAATGGCTTGTGGGTTGGGCCCATCAATCTGGTCTCATGCTTAATCTTTTCACTCTGGCTGGGAAATATTCTTCCAAATCCTTATTTAAGAGTAAAACATCTTCTCTATCCAGGCCACTTTCAAAAGCTGAAGATTCTGCGGGTGGAGACTCAGATAAAGCATGTAGGTAGGGTTACCCCCCCAGAGCCCTCATGTGCATTTGGATAGAGCATGACTGGAGTTCCTTTGCCTCACCCCTCTCCCCACCAGGAGGGAAGTGGGGGATGTTGTGGACCCCGGCCTGAGATATATGACAGTGCCAGCTGTCCCCTACCCACGCTGTCCCCATGTCTCTACTCTGCCGATTGATGCCTGCTCCTCAAAACTTCCTGATCACAAAAGGATAGCCCCCATCCACTGTGGCTCAACTCTGTGCCTCTGGGAGCATGGCAGGGCTATGGATCTCTTCTTCCTCCTCCCGAAAGTAGGCTGGCTTTCCCTGTGAGCTGGGAGCCTGCTGGACCTTCAGTGGCCACGAGGCCACCAAATGGTGGATGCTCTAGCAGAAGTGGCACTTTCTGGGATGGGGTGGCTGTCTGCATCCCTTGGCATGATGGTTAGACCTCCACAGTTGTAGCACCTGTCTCCTTTTGATCTGCTTTTCTGTATGCTCTTCCCTTTGGGCCGCCTCTCGCTCCCAATACGGAACACCCCACCAGGGCCGGTGATTCGGAGAGATTCCAGGCCCTTGCCAGACCTGTTAAAGGTGAACTCCACGGCCTCACCCTCCTTTAGGCTCCGGAAGCCCTCCGTGTGCAGCTTACTCTGGTGCACAAACACATCCACGGGCCGGGGGGCGGGGTGTTGAGCACGACCCCAGCACGGGAGGTCATGGACGGGAAGCCGAACCCCACGCGCACAGTGAGCCACTTAGAGGCGCGGGCACCGTGCGGCAGCTGCGGCTCCTCCGGCGCCGCCTCGGGTGCGGCGCAAACTGCGCAAACCCGCAAACTGCTGGTTTGACACAGAGCCCGTGGTCCTCGGCTGAGCCCGCGGCCCTGGGGCCCCTGGTCGGGCGGCCGAGGGCCCCAGAGAAGTTGGGAGGCAAAGGGGTGACTCGGAGAAGAGGCTGCTACATCTTCCCCAGCACAATAGATGTGGGAGGGCCCACCCATGTAATTACTTCCGATATCGACAATTGATTAATTTTTCCAGTCTTTCAAATCTGTGAATAAAGTAACTTTGGAGAACGTTGCTGCTTGCTAATTACTTTGTACTATATATTCTGAGTTACTACAGTGTACTTCTGCATATATACCTTTATTATAGGTTTCCTATCCTCCCTCTGCCCCATTCCTACTAGATCATTTCTCCTTAGCTTGTTACAGATATTCTGTGCATGTAGGTCTTGTGTGTGTGCATCGCATAACTCTGTCTTTTTATGTATACAGCAGGGGGGGTTGGTGATGGTAGTAGACAGTTTCATGATGGAAAAAATAATCCTGCAGTCTTTGGGTTCAGTCCTTACTGTAGTTTATTTTACTGGTAATGAGGGATCAGAATTTCAAAGAGTCAGGGAAAGTAGAGCACGTTAATGGTCAGCACAATACATGTATTCTACAATACAAAGAACATAGCAAAAGTCGCAGAAGTTGTGTAGCACAAAAACAAGAAATGAATTAGGGAACGATGGGCTGAAGTTGAGGAAGATAATAACTCTGCTTCGGGAGGCAGAGCTGTCGCATGGTCTGGGGATCTGAGGCAGAGATGTGGCAGAAGCAGGACAAAGCCAACAGTGTCACAGAACCCCGGGCCAAAGCTTCAGTATGCAAATGAGCCACAGACCCTTTACAAAAGGAGCTCTCCTTTCAGGAAACCGGACAATTCTAGGATGGGCCTCACAGAGCTCAGAAGTCATAAAATTACATTCAACCTAGAAAAAATGTGGATGTCCATCAACAGGGCAAAATTTGACTAAATTACAGTGAACAGATGACTATACAGCCATACATAATAATTTGTTCCACATATGTTAGGATATATGGAGAATTATGCAGCCATAAATAGCAGTTTTTATCCATATCTGTGGACACAAATAAATGTCTAAGATATTTTTTCCCAGTGGCACAAAGAAACAAGTTGGAAGGGTAGTACTTTATACATATAATTATATATTTGTAAAATATATATATATATATGTCTGTGAAGAGTGAAGGAGAGAGAAAAAGAGAGAGAAGGAGGCAGAAAAATAAATCTCAGGCCCTGAAAGTGGATTTTCTTGGTGGGAAAGTAAGAGGAAGCTGGCAAATTATCATATTTGAAGTGTATGGAGACTGTTATTCAATTCCAAATTCATATTTACTTTTTTATAATTTAATAAAGATTATGCAAAAATATAAACAATCAAGTATCTTCCTGATTTTATTATTTGCTTTTAGGTTTATTCATGGTCTTTGTGACATAGAATCTTTCAATTTCTCTGCAGTAAATCTGTCAAGCTTCATTCTTTCCTTGGATTTTATGTTTTAATATGTCTTCAAATTATTTCAATATTAGTGTTTTAAAACTGAATTTGTTTTGGCATAAATTGAGGGACATGCCTCAATGTTTGATGCCTTAATATTTGACTCTAAACAATTGTATCAAATCTGTATACTCTGCATTCAAGTGGCATTATAACAAATATCTTTTCATAATAATCAAACTCATTCAAACTTAAACCATACATTTCTCACTGATCATATTTTTCAAATATATGCTATTTTAGTCCATTCAGGTTTCTATAATAAACTGCCATAGACTGTGTGACTTAAAGAACATTTATTTCATATAGTTCTGGAGGTTGAGAAGGGCAAGAATAAGGCACCTGCTGACTTGATGTCTGGTGAGGGCCCCCTTCCTGGTTCGTAGACAACTGTTTTCTTGCTGTGTCCTCATATGGCAGAAAGGACATAAAGTCATTAATCCCATTCATGAGGATTCTACCCTAAAGACAATCATTTCCCAAAGGCTCCACCTCCTAACATCATCACATTAGAGATTAGAATTTCAACAGAAAATTTTTGAGCAGATACAACATTCAGTCCATAACACATGTCATAGATTTAAAAGTTCTAAAAATTATTTAAATAACCATTGAATTAAAAAAATGCATACTGATTCTAGAGTATCAGAAATAATTTTATATTTAATTTATATATTCTTTAAAAATATTATTTATGTTAAGTAAATTATATGGGGTGTTTGTGTGTGTATGGTGTGTATGTGCATAGGATGTGTACGTGTGTGTGTTTGTATGTACTTATATTAAAGAAAGTTAAGAACTAAGGTAGAAAATTTAACTGATTTTTCTGGCTAAGGGTACATTCCCAGTGCTGATGATTTCTCACTTGGAGGATTATTAATGAATCTGAAAGAGTTACCAAATTGAATCTATAATGATCTTTTATAATCTTCAGTTTTAATTCTCTTCATGGAGTTGTAATTTATATTTTATTATGCATTAAAATTAATAATAGTACATTTTAGACATTTGTTACACTTGGGTTAATATAATTATGTACTCCCTCTAACAAATGCTACCCACCACATTTCTTCAACTACCATCACCCTATGAAAAATTAACTAGTATTTTGAAAAAATAAATATGTATCTTTTTACATAGACTAAAGTTTAATTTTAAGTTACAAACCATGCATAGTGTTCTTTCCTTGTGTTGAAAATATAATCCATATTGTTAGTTCCTAGTCAGATGAATTAGTTCTTCACAAGCTTTGATGGGTATATCACTTAGTAGATTAATGTAACTTCAGCCCATTACACATAATGGTGGTCAAATTAATTCACTAAAACTCTGACCACATTCTGGATAGTAAACCAAGGAAAGATTAATCAGCTTAGTACTGTGCATCACATTACACTTAGAAGTGAATCATATGAGTGTAAATTATGCAAATTATTCCTATGTCTTTTCAAAATAGTAGCAAGTATATTGTGCAGTTTAACCATTGTAAATTCTATAATTATTAAAGTGTTTCATTACTCACCAATTCTGTTATAAAAATATCAAATGGTTATAGTAAATTGTGAAATCATGTACTTTATAACTAAAGAAAGTATACTTTGATGCATTCATAAATGAAAGCAGTTTAATTGCAACTGTAATAAATAAAGGTATTGCAAATCTGTTTAGTCACATAATCCAGTAAAATAGGTTAGGAATATAATTATTTTGATAAATTTTAGTCTGTTCAAAATATCATTAGGGAAGATATTATGAAATGAATCAAAAAATAAAACAATAAAACATTTTAAATTGTGTCAGACCATATCTCTATTTATGCCTTTGATTCAAAACCAAAGTATTGACAGTTTCCACTATTTCTGATTACTTAATTTTACTTCAGAAATATATAAATGTGACAGCCTGGAACAAAGGAAAGAAAAGAAGAACAGAGTCAAGGCCCTGTGCTCCCAGACCAAATTTGTCTCTTATTTTTTGTAAAACATTGAGCAAGTTATTTAATCAAGTGAAATATCTTTCTTGGAGTGTAAACAGAAATAGATGGATAAACTTCAAAATCTGAATAAATTGCAGAACAGTAGGGAAATGGATGAAAAACATGATTTCCCCAAAACTCTCAACAAATATCCATCAGAGAGTCAAAATGTTTTAATACTATTAACATAAGAAAAACAAACTTTGATTTCCACATTGCCTATTGATTATTCAGTATCAAATTGTATTTTGAACATATGCTGTGTTTGTGTGACACTTGTGTTTCATTATGATCTTCTCAGTCATCCACCCACCCATCCAATCATGTATTCATTCATCCATTTGTAACAGGACTGTATCCTGAAATGTTCATGTTTATGTTACTCTTTTTGAACATTCACATAAATGCCGTTCTACCCACGTTACCTCTAGGTGTATTATGGTTGACTTACGGAGAACGCAGAAGTGAAAGCTTTAAATACGAATAACTTGAGTATCGAAAAATAGACTCTTGAAAATCAAAAATAAAATGTCATGTGATTTAAAAAATGACACATATTCTTTCTGAAAGAAAATAATGTCATCAGCTAATCCTTCAGCCCCATTGGAGATAAGATGATGAATTTGTGGACTGGGAGTTGTGAAGAGAAAGACATGAATCATGACATTAGTTTGGGCCAAGGAGCTGCAAGCAATAGGGTTTCACATGGTGATAAGGAATGAACATTAGAGACAAAGGTAGGATGCTGACCAAGATCCAACCAGCCTCAGAGAGCCCAATGGAGTTGCAGTCACATATGCATACCACTAACTAACATTGGGTAAACACCTCCTGTTTCCCTTGCTGATATTTTTGAGCTATTCTTCTCTTTGGTGTGGGGAAGACCTTCTCCCAAGGGCTGGTGTCATGTTAATTAAGGATCATGCAAACAAACTACACCTACTGCTGAGACAGCTAAGGCAAGCAAAACAAAACCACTTTTTTTTTTTTTTAAATACATTTGCCCTTTCTTACTTCTTTTCAAACACCCAGGAAATGTAACATTTCAGTACAGCAGTGTTTTTAATCAAGGAAGATTCTACTGAAGGGGAAAGGAAAAATCACAACATTTCTCTATCAATGAAACACATTCTTGTTGCTCTTTCAGTAAAAATATTTTCATCAACTTAATGTCCAAACCCTACAGGAACAGGGCACACAGTCACAAAAAAAAGAATCTTTAGCTCATGGATATTATTGCGTGGTTAGTGGAGTCAAATATTAAACTTTAAAAATATGCAATTACTCACAATTACAAATTCTGGGAAATGTTATGAAGGATGCGTATAGGGTGATATCAAATAAATAGGGGGTAGATCAAAAGAAACTGGCTTGGGGGCAGTACTAGAATATTCTGATTTGAGGAATGATCAGAGAGTTGGGAAGTTTTGACTTTAGGATTCTCCCATGGATTCTAGCCCAAAAGTGGGGCTATGAAATCTAGGTTTCCTAAAAAGCACCAAATTACAGTGGGGTGGCAATCCATATGAGCAAAGTGAAAATAAATAATTATAAAGATGGAGTGGAACCTCAAACAAGAAGTAGTAATAAAAAATAAAAGTCAGTGGAGATAAAAAAGGTTTGGAGTTTATTTGGAAAAAATGAGTAGTTGGTTTAGAATTGATGCCAGTATTAAGCAGGGTGCTCCAGAGAACCAATATGATATATCTATATATGTATCTATATCTATATCTATATCTGTCGATCTATGTCTAGATCTATGCACACATATATACACATATATGTATTTATATGTGTATGTATTAAGAGTTTTTTTTCTGTTTTAAGGATTGGCTCATGTGATTGTTAGGGCTGGTAAGTACAAAATTCATAAATCAGGCCAGCAATCTCAAAACTCAGGCAGGGATTGATGTTGGAGTCCTGAGTCTAAAATTAGGTAGCTTGGCAGGCTGGAAACTTGGCAGGAGCTGACATTATAGTCATGAGTAAGAATGTCTTCTGGAAAACTCAGTTTTTGCTCTTAAGGCTTTCATATGGTTGGGTGAGGCTCACTCACATTATCAAAGGTAATCTACTTTGCTTAAAGTCACTTGTAGATGTAGTTGTTAATCCCATTGCAAAATGCCTTCACAGCAACACTTAGTGTTTAATTAAATCACTGGGTGCTATAGCTTAGTCAAGCTGGCACATAAAATTAACCATCATATAGCATAAATGGTAAGAAGAGGAAGGTGTGGTAAGTGGTGCTTATCAAATTCAAAACAAATAGATTTTTTATTTTTCACATTTCTCCATCTCAAGCATCTAGTTCTAGTTCTGTAATTTATGTTTATATTCCCTTCAGTTATTTCCTGAAAATGCCTTTACTCCAGTCATAATGTTTCATTTTCTTTAGTCTTAGAAAACTTTCTAATTTTGTCTTATTATTTCTTAATATCTGACTGACTTTATTTCTCCTTTTCACCATAAAATTATCAAACTTTTCACAATATTTAGAAATTCTATGTACTGTATTTTTCAATATTATAGTTAAATGTTTCAGTCATCTAATTTGATTCACTCTAAATATTGATTTAATATATTAGAGGCACATTTTCCAGTACATTATTAGTTATATAAAGTAGTGTAAAAATAAAACATATGGTTCTATTTTATTCAAATTAAAAGTCATAAGAAAGCATAAACACATTAAATAAACTTAGAAACAGCTTGTATCAAGAGTAATAAATAAAAACTGGATCTTTAATACACACAAATTACATAATATTAATTACAGGTCTTCAGACCAGATATTTTTATTTACCAAATGAGTTTAGGTTAAAGGTATTTTCTTCAAAGGAACAAGAAAAAAGCCTAATTAGTTATTTCACTTAGAACTAGTACAAATGTAAAAATTTGGATTTCCTAAATATCATTTTATTGTATTATCTATTAATAACTTTGTATACTGTATTATAAAGCTTACTTATTCAGATACTTATAAAGATACTTATTCAGTATCACATTAACATTGGTTATTGATATATATATATATATATAAAAAACAAAGCACAGGCCGTGATCTTATCTGCATGCTTCTAGGTATGTTTCCAGTGTCACTATTCCTAACAATTGCTGCCCCCAAATTCACTTTCATATATGACTTCATAATATGAAGGCCAAAACAAAGTTAAATGCCAAAAGAGTAATGTAAAAATAGTACTAAACATTTTTTGCAAATTTGCTTTGTTTTGAAAATAAAGCTAAGATAGCTTCATGGTATGCTATGAAGCAGGCATCATTGTTAGCACTATTTTTCAGCCAAAGAAACAGACATTTAGAATTAGTAAATAATTTTTTATGGTTAAAAGAGGTCATGTTTCAAAGCTGAAACTGAAACCAGGTAAGCATTAACCAAAACTTTAATTGTAATCGAAGTTTCCATGGTACTATAATCAAACAAACAAACAAAAAATAAAATAAATAATTCTAGCCATTACATAATTTGAAAAAGCTATTATCTAATCAAGTTTCAATAATTCCCTTTGTGCTAGAAATAATATATTAGCTTAAGTGAACAAATGGATTTGCAGAAAATTTGTCCTTTTGCAACCAGACTCTCAGGATGACCCTCATGATCTCTATTTTCTGATATTCATGCCTTTATGTGATCTCTTTCGAATGTCTGTAGAACATGTGACTTGCTTCTAATCAACAGAAAATGAGAATCATGTCAGGATATATATGATTATGTTTTTGCTACTAAATGATTGCATTTCATAAAATTGGAGAACCCATCTTGATGGAGTTTCTCTCTCTCTTCCTTGCTGAGTTTGAACAAGCAAGCAGCCATTTTTGGAAACCCTCTTGGCAAGTAACTGTGAGAGGCCTCTAGTCACTGAGGGAAGTCATTGCCTGACAGACAGAAAGATGATTGAGTCCTCAATTCTAAAGATGCAAAGAACTGAATTCTGCTAAAAATTTGAGTGAGTTTGAAAGTGGATCCATCCCTAGTCAAAATTCAAATGAGACTTCAGCCCTATCCTACATGTTTATTGAAGTCTTGTGAGGTCCTAAGCAAAAGACCCAGACAAACCAATGCCTGACTTCTGATCCATAGAAAACTGTGAAGTAATAAATAACTATTGTAACAAGAGATAAATAATAGAGCTCCTTAGTTTTTCATTTTAGATTTCTCACTAAAAGTGACATTGGGTTGATGGCCATTCATGAAGTGTCCCTCATTGTTATTTTAAAATGCTTATAAGACACTCTTAAAGATAATCCATGCTCATGTACAGAAATATACCACAACTCTGAAAATAAAAACAAAAATATCCTATATGCTTCTAAATATAATCTTTCTTAAATATAAATCATAATGATACCTGTAAACTTCAATGGCTTAAAACAATACTAATTATATGACGCATAAGTCTATGGCTGTTTTAGGCATTCTTCAGAAACAGGATATGCCAGCTCTTCCCACCCCCAAATGTCAAGACAGATGATTGCACACACAGAAAAAGAGGACATACAAAAGTTTATTACTTATATAATGAGATATTTTATATAATGAGATATTTTAGGCCAGGTTTCCAAGCTGGCCTAAAAATGCCTGGAGAGTGCATGGAAAGGAGACTGGCTTGGGTTTTCATAGTGGTTAGGGAGTGGCACCAGGGTGTGGCTCTTGTGTGCAGCAAAGGGCTTATACGGTTTTAAATTCTGTGAGCACCACAAGAGGGAGTACACAGATATTCTTATCAGCTTTCTGAGATTTGAGACAGAAGGGAAAGAGGAAGAGGTAAGGCCCAAAAGTTGTCAGCAGCCAAATATCAAACAGAGTCAGACTCATTATTACAATGATAGGTTGAGTAGGTTTTTCTGGTTTCAGCTCTGATCCCTCATGTGCCTGTGGCTACCTGTAGGCAGCTCTGTTGACTGCTGATCTAGAATGGATGTCTGGAAAACTGAGCTCTCCTCCAGCATTTGTTCCATAGTAGTGGAAGAGACCCAAAAGGGAGGCTTGAAGCACTCAGATATTGAAGGCTACGGCTTAGAACTAGAAACCTGAAACTTTGTAATATACTAACTAAAGTAAATCATAAGGTCAACTTAGATTCAAAGAGTGGAGGAGACTCCTTTTCTCGATGAAAAGCATTGCAAAATCAATTTGCGAGGACATGATTACAGAGAGCAGGATAATTAAAGTCATTTTTGTAAACAATCTACTATAGAGATGACTAGAGGAAAACATTAAACTATCCATATTTTATTTCATGGCACGCAATTTTGAACACATTGAATTTAACTGAAACAAGGGAAAGAGTCATGATTTACACCTCACCATTCAGTCTTCTAACCAAAAAGAATAAAATTATACTAACCAAAAATTTAAGTGGCCATCTTTTTGCAACGTAAGTTGATTTTCAGTCACTCAGATGCTATTTCTTCCCTGAAAGTTATTGAATAATAGTAAACAATGAATAGTGACTGAAATCATTTTAAATTAACCTATTCAGAAATGGAAATTTCCAAGGAAAAGAATGCAAAGCAGAGGTAGGGGATGGTGAGATTTATAGAAATATTAATTAAATTAAGAGGTAGCAGCACAAAGAGGAAGATTCCTAGGAGCAGGGTATCAAAGGATTACATTTTCTCATGCATTTTATCAACTCTGAGAATTAGAAAATGAAGCAGTAGTATAGTGATTTTAGTAGTATCTTAATAGTGCATGTCTGGACAATGCTAAAAGGTACAAACTTAATTGGCTGCATCTAAACTTGCCCAACAATTATAGTTTAATAAAGGATCCCACTGTAATACTAGAAGTTAAATCTAAGTCAAGTTCAGGCTTCACATGCTGTCCTTTGGGAAATACAACACTATGGCTAATCTCACTTTATCTGAAAATTAATTGTATGATACATATCACCAGGGAACTTCTGAAAAGATATTCAAACATAAAGGAATGGGTTATTTTAGAAAAGAAAATACCATAATTTGAGATAAAAGAGAATCTTGAACATGATGATTAAATCAACCTATTAAGCAGTAACATACTTAATGGTAAATCACTAGCAGCAGTTTACTGAAAAATTGAAAATAAGAAGGGAATGCCCAACACAGTTATTTAATGATGTCCTGCAAGAAGAGGAAGAACAATGGAAAAGATTGATAGATTTTGGCTAGTTGCTCTAATTAACAGAGGATATGACTTTCTACTTGGAAAGATTACAGGAAGCTAACATATCATTAGAACATATACAATAAGAGTTGGACACACTACTCTGCTACAACATAAAATGATAGACGTCAGTAACTCTCATATATATCAATGATAATAGGATAGAAATTATATGTGTTTAGAACAAGATAGAAACTAAAATAGAATGAATATTCCATTTCACCAAATAACCCAAATGACACGTTATTTCCTAAAAGTTTCCTAGAAGTTAATTATATTATAAATATTCAATACTGATCAAAATATAATACACAATATGATTGAATACTTGTCTAAATCAATACTATATATGATTCTGAATAAGATTTCTATTTAAATATACTCTATCACCATAAGCCTGTTTTTCAATTACATAAAGTTACTCCAAAATTTCAATACAAACACAAAAGAAATAGTAGATGTCAAACATATTTGAAAAAAGGCAGGCTAGTTTTACTATCTTATGTTTAAATACATTATTTCTTTATAAAAGGTAAAGCAATGGTGTACTAGAACAAAAAATAAACCTATTAGATCAATGAAAATAATAGAAAACCTAGTTGTAGACCATTTTGTTGAATACAAATGTAAGAGAATATCCACATACTCAGACATTCATACACACACAAACCTACACACACACACCCCTAGAATATAACAGTACTTTAAAATGGAGGTTATTCTTGTATGTTCTATAAATAATAAAATATTATTGTAATGGTAAGGGTATTCATAAAACAGTGTGATTCTTTGAGTATACCAAGTCTTCAGATAATTTTAATATTCTTTACACTCTTTTTCAATTTTTCTACAATGAATGGAACACACAATTTACACTCTAATTTCAGAAAAGAAACAATAAATACTTAAAGTAATTTGAAAAGTGAATTGAAAACTTAGAAGAAAATAATCATACTTGAAATATTCAAAGTGTAATTTTATTATCAGTAAAAATATAAAACCAAAGTCTCGGTGATTTTGTACCTGAGTTAGAAAATATGTTATGCTTGTAGACTTCCTTGGTATGAAAGAGTTCAACATGTTTATCTTTTTCTTTACTTATATTCACTTCACACATATACATATCATAGAAGGGAAAAGGAAGCTGGCAAAGTGAACCATTTCCTAGAAATTAAAATAAATATAAATGTTCTGGGAATGGAAACCTTTCCATAAATTAGTGGTTCACAATTCTGAGGCAGAATTCTTTCAGAGACACCTGAGGTCAAATGTATTTCTAAAATAACACTAAAACATTATTTTTTGTTTTCACCAATATTCTCTCATAATTGTAGAGTGGAGCTATATAAATGCTACATGACTGTGATGGGGTAATTGCTCTCATGACTAATGGATGTGAATGGAATTGTATACAGTATATTCTTATGTTTCCTAGAATATTCTGAAATAGACAATGCATAGATAGATGATACGTAGGTAGAAATATATATATATATATTTTTTCAGAGTTCATACCATACTCTTACTAGCTATGTGCAATTATAACTAGCATGATCTCTGTAATATTATTTTCCAATAATTCATCATTATTTGGAAACCCCCAATTTTTCTGCATTTATGCAGAAACACAAACAATACATAGTTTTCTTGCTTTGCAATATTTTTTAAAAATTGAGGGAACTTTTAGGTATCTGAAGCTTATTTTTTAGAATTTTAGTTAGAATATATTTTCTTGCAGTTAAGAATAGATGTTTGGCTTAGAAAGGGAGATTAGACGACTTGGTTTCTCAACTCACATTTGTAGCATCTATGTATAAAGTTGCTGAAGAAAGATAAAATCAGAGTCCTCGCTATTAAACATAGACATGATTTGTGCTTTAAAAGTCAAATATTATTATACCTTTACAAAAGATACATGAAAATGTCCCTGAAGCATCTTACAATTTTTAACTTATATCTTGACCCTGAGTACACATCTTTCCAAATTGCTTTCTAATATAGCTATATTGAGGTATAAACGATGTACAAAAAACAGCACAAATTTAATGTCTACAATTTGATCAATTTGATTACATTCATACACCATGTATGTGTGTATCACAAAGATTAAGGAAATAAACATGCACATCACCTCCAAAAGTTTCCTCATGTTCTGTGTGTATGTTAAGAATACTTAATATGAAATCTACCCTCTTAACAAATTTTTAAGTGTTTGATCAAGCTACTCCACCATTTGTTAATTGCAGGCACTATGCTGTACCCCAGATGTCTAGAACTTATCCATCTTGTATAACTGTAACTTTATACCCCCTGGACAATAATTCTTATTTTCCCTTCCCCATGCCTTGGCAACCATCATTTATTTTCTGCTCCTACAAGTTTGACTATTTTAGATAACTCATGTAAGTGGAATAGTGCAGTATTTGTCCTTCTCTGACTGACTTAATTCATTTAGCATAATGCTTTACAGGTAGAGCCAGGATTTTTTTTTTTTTTTCGTTTTTAAGGCAGAATGATATTCTATTGTATGTGCATACCACATTTTCTTTATCCCATTTGTCTGTTGATGAACATTTGGCTTGTTTTCATATCTTGTCTATCATGAATAATGCTACAATGAATGAAAGTCCTCTTTTTTGTTTAACATCTTTATTGGAGTATAATTGCTTTACAATGGTGTGTTAGTTTCTGCTGTATAACAAAGTGAGTCAGCTATATGTATACATATATCCCCATATCTCCTCCATCTTGCGTCTCCCTCCCACAATCCTACCCCACCCCTGTAGGTGGACAAAAAGCACGGAGCTGATCTCCCTGTGCTATGCAGCTGCTTCCCAGTAGCTATCTATTTTACATTTGGTAGTGTATATATGTCCATGTCACTCTCTCAGTTTGTCCCAGCTTACACTTCCCCCTCCCCGCGTCCTCAAGTCCATTCTCTACGTCTGCGTCTTTATTCCTATCCTGCTCCTAGGTTCTTCAGAACCTTTTTTTTTTTTTTTGAGATTCCATATATACATGTTAGCATACAGTGTTTGTTTTTCTCTTTCTGACTTACTTCACTCCCTATGACAGTCTCTAGGTCCATCCACATCACTACAAATAACTCAATTTCATTTCTTTTTATGGCTAAGTAATATTCCATTGTGTATAAGTGTCACATCTTCTTTATCCATTCATCTGTCGATGGACACTTAGGTTGATTCCACGCCCTGGCTATCGTAAATAGAGCTGCAACGAACAATGTGGTACATGACTGTTTTCGAATTATGGTTTTCTCAGGGTATATGCCCAGTAGTGGGATTGCTGGGTCATATGGTAGTTCTATTTTTAGTTTTTTAAGGAAAGTCCATACTGTTCTCCATAGTGGCTGTATCAATTTACATTCCTACCAACAGTGCAAGAGGGTTCCCTTTTCTCCACACCCTCTCCAGCATTTAATGTTTGTAGATTTTTTGATGATGGCCATCCTGACTGGTGTGTGGTGATACCTCATTGTAGTTTTGATTTACATTTCTCTAATGATTAGTGATGTTGAACACCCTTTCATGTGTTTGTTGGCAATCTGCAAAACTTCTTTGGAGAAATGTCTATTTAGGCCTTCTGTCCATTTTTGGATTGGGTTGTTTGTTTTTTTGATATAGAGCTGCATGAGCTGCTTGTATATTTTGGAGATTAATCCTTTGTCAGTTGCTTCATTTGTAAATATTTTCTCCCATTCTGAGGGTTGTCTTTTTGTCTTGTTTATGGTTCCCTTTGCTGTGCAAAACCTTTTGAGTTTCATTAGGTCCCATTTGTTTATTTTTGTTTTTATTTCCATTTCTCTAGGAGGTGGGTCAAAAAGGATCTTGCTGTGATTTATGTCATAGAGTGTTCTGCCTATGTTTTCCTCTAAGAGTTTGATAGTGTCTGGCCTTACATATGGGTCTTTAATCCATTTTGATTTCATTTTTGTGTATGGTGCTAGGGAGTGTTCTAATTTCATTCTTTTACATGTAGCTGTCCAGTTTTCCAAGCACCACTCATTGAAGAGGCTGTCTTTTTTCCATTGTATGTTCTTGCCTCCTTTATCAAAGATAAGTGATCATATGTGCGTGGGTTTATCTTTGGGCTTTCTAACCTGTTCCATTGATCTATATTTCAGTTTTTGTGCCAGTACCATGCTGTCTTGATTACTGTAGCTTTGTAGTATAGTCTAAAGTCAGGGAGCCTGATTCCGCCAGCTCTGTTTTTCTTTCTTAAGATTGCTTTGGCTAGTCAGGGTCTTTTGTGTTTCCATACAAATTGTGAAATTTTTTGTTCGAGTTCTGTGAAAAATGCCATTGGTAGTTTGATAGAGATTGCATTGAATCTGTAGATTGCTTTGGGTAGTATAGTCATTTTCACAATATTGATTCTTCCAATCCAAGAATGTGGTATATCTCTCCATCTGTTTGTATCATCTTTAATTGCTTTCATCAGTGTCTTATAGTTTTCTGCATACAGGTCTTTTGTCTCCTTAGGTAGGTTTATTCCTAGGTATTTTATTCTTTTTGTTGCAGTGGTAAATGGGAGTGTTTCCTTAATTTCTCCTTCAGATTTTTCGTCATTAGTGTATAGGAATGCAAGAGATTTCTGTGCATTAATTTTGTATCCTGCTACTTTACCAAATTCATTGATTAGTCCTAGTAGTTTTCTGGTAGCATCTTTAGGATTCTCTATGTATAGTATCAAGTCATCTGCAAACAGTGACAGTTTTACTTCTTTTTCTGATTTGGATTCCTTTTATTTCTTTTTCCTCTCTGATTGCTGTGGCTAAAACTTCCAAAACTGTTTTGAATAATAGTGGTGGGAGTGGGCAAGCTTGTCTTGTTCTGGATCTTAGTGGAAATTGTTTCACCTCTTCACCATTGAGAACAATGCTGGCTGTGGATTTGTCATATATGGCCTTTATTATGTTGAGGTAAGTTCCCTGCATGCTTACTTTCTGGACGGTTTTTATCATAAGTGGGTGTTGAATTTTGTCAAAAGCTTTTTCTGCATCTATTGAGATGATCATATTGTTTTTATCCTTCAGTATGTTAATATGGTGTATCACATTGAGTGATTTGCATATATTGAAAAATCCTTGCATTCCTGGGATAAAGCCCACTTGATCATGGTGTATGATCCCTTTAAAGGCTGTTGGATTCTGTTTGCTAGTATTTTGTTGAGGATTTTTGCATCTATGTTCATCAGTGATATTGGCCTGTAGTTTTCTTGTTTCTTGACGTCTTTGTCTGGTTTTGGTATCAGAGTGATGATGTTGGCCTTGTAGAATGAGTTTGGAAGTGTTCCTCCCTCCGCCATATTTTGGAAGAGTTTGAGAAGGAAAGGTGTTAGCTCTTCTCTAAATATTTAATAGTATTCGCCTCTGAAGCCTTCCGGTCCTGGGATTTTGTAACAAACAACAAGGAAGATTTTTAATCACAGTTTCCGTTTCAGTGCTTGTAATTGGTCTCTTTTTAGTTTCTATTTCTTCCTGGTTCAGTCTTGGAAGGTTGTGCTTTTCTAAGAATTTGTCCATTCCTTCCAGGTTGTCCATTTTATTGGCATATAGTTGCTTGTAGTACTCTCTCATGATCCTTTGTATTTCTGCAGTGTCACTCTTTACTTCTCCTTTTTCATTTTAAATTCCATTTATTTGAGTCTTCTCCCTTTTTTTCTTGATGAATCTGGCTAATGGTTTATCCATTTTGTTTATCTTCTCAAAAACCAGCTTTTAGTTTTATTGATCTTTGCTATCGTTTCCTTCATTTCTTTTTCATTTATTTCTGATCTGATCTTTATGATTTATTTCCTTCTGCTAACTTTGGGGTTTTTTTGTTCTTCTTTCTCTAATTGCTTTAGGTTTAAGGTTAGGTTGTTTATTTGAGATTTTTCTTGTTTCTTGAGGTAGCATTGTATTGCTATAAACTTCCCTCTTAGAACTGATTTTGCTGCATCCTACAGGTTTTGGGCCATTGTGTTTTCATTGTCATTTGTTTCTAGGTATTTTTTTATTTCCTCTTTGATTTCTTCAGTGATCTCTTGGTTATTTAGTAGCATATTGTTTAGCCCCCATGTGTTTGTATTTTTTACAGATATTTTCCTGTACTTGATACCTAGTCTCATAGCGTTGTAGTTGTAAAAGATACATGATATGATTTCAATTTTCTTAAATTTCCCAAGGCTTGATTTGTGACCCAAGATATGATCTATCCTGGAGAATGTTCCATGAGCACTTGAGAAGAAAGTGCATTCTGTTGTTTTTGGATGGAATGTCCTATAAATATCAATTAAGTCCACCATGTTTAATGTGTCATTTAAAGCTTGTGTTTCCTTAATTATTTTCATTTTGGATGTTCTGTTCATTGGTGAAAGTGGGGCGTTAAAGTCCCCTACTATGATTGTGTTACTGTCGATTTCCCATTTTATGGCTGTTAGCATTTGCCTTATGTATTGAGGTGCTCCTATGTTGGGTGCATAAATATTTACAATTGATATATCTTCTTCTTGGATTGATCCCTTGATCATTATCTAGTGTCCTTCTTTGTCTCTTGTAATAGTGTTTATTTTAAAGTCTATTTTGTGTGACATGAGAATTGCTACTCCAGCTTTCTTTGATTTCTATTTCCATGGAATATTCTCTTCTATCAGTCTGTATGTGTCCCTAGGTCTGAGGTGGGTCTCTTGTAGACAGCACATATACAGGTCTTGTTTTTGTATCCATTCAGCCAGTCTATGTCTTTTGGTTGGAGCATTTAATCCATTTACATTTAAGGTAATTATAGATATGTATATTCTTATCACCATTTTCTTAATTGTTTTTGGCTTGTTTTTGTAGGTCTTTTCCTTCTTTTGTGCTTCTTGCCTAGAGAAGTTCCTTTAGCATTTGTTGTAAAGCTGGTTTTGTGGTACTGAATTCTCTTAACTTTTGCTTGTTTGTTAAGGTTTTTATTTCTTTGTCGAATCTGAATGAGATCCTTGCTAGGTAGAGTAATCTTTGTTGTAGTTTTTTCCCTTTCATCACTTTAAATATGTCCTGCCACACCCTTCTGGTTTGCAGAATCTCTGCTGAAAGATCAGCTCTTAACCTTATGGGGATTCCCTTGTAGGTTATTTGCTGCTTTTCCCTTGCTGCTTTTAATATTTTTTCTTTGTATTTAATTTTTGATAGTTTGATTAATATGTGTCTTGGCGTGTTTCTCCTTGGATTTATCCTGTATGGGACTCTTTGCCCTTCCTGGACTTGACTGACTATTTCCTTTCCCATATTAGGGAAGTTTTCAACTATAATCTCTTCAAATATTTTCTCAGACCCTTTCTTTTTCTCTTCTTCTTCTGGACCCCTATAATTCGAACGTTGGTGCGTTTAATGTCCCAGAGGACTCTGAGAGTGTCCTCAATTCTTTTCATTCTTTTTTCTTTATTCTGCTCTGGGGTAGTTATTTCCACTACTTTATCTTCCAGGTCACTTATTTGTTCTTCTGCCTCAGTTATTCTGCTATTGATTCCTTCTAGCGAATTTTTAATTTCACTTATTGTGTTGTTCATCATTGTTTGTTTGCTCTTTAGTTCTTCTAGGTCCTTGTTAAACGTTTCTTGTATTTTCTCCATTCTATTTCCAAGATTTTGGATCATTTTTACTATCATTACTGTGAATTCTTTTTTAGGTAGACTGCCTAGTTCCTCTTCATTTGTTTGGTCTGGTGGATTTTCACTTGCTCCTTCATCTGCTGTGTATTTCTTTGTCTTCTAATTTTGCTTAACTTACTGCATTTTGCATCTCCTTTTCTCAGGCTGCAGGTTCGTATTTCCTGTTGTTTTTGGTGTCTGCCCCCAGTGGGTAAGGTTGGTTCAGTGGCTTGTGTAGGCTTCCTGTTGGAGGGGACTGGTGTCTGTGTTCTTGTGGATGAGGCTGGATCTTGTCTTTCTGGTGGGCAGGACTGTGTCTGGTGGTGTGTTTTGTAGTGTCTGTGAACTTATTATGCTTCTAGGCAGCCTCTCTGCTAATGTGTGGGGTTGTGTTCCTCTCTTGCTAGTTGTAGCTTGCTAGCCTTTGAGTGGAGCTGGATCCTAGCAGTGAGATGGAGATATCTAGGAGAGCTTTCACCATTTGATGTTACATGGGGCCGGGAGGTCTCTGGTGGGCCAATGTCCTGAATTCAGCTCTCCCATCTAAGAGGCTGAGGCTTGACCCCCGGCTGGAGCAC